>NC_079435.1:21651171-21851171 GCF_903798145.1 Danio aesculapii | reverse complement strand
TGCAGCACGTGTAAAGAAATGCTTTTAGCTGATTTGTTATCAGTGTTTGTCGACTTCTATCATAGGGGTGGGGTGGGGGGACTGCACCATTTACAGCATCATGACAAATACAACTTAATCAAGCTGTAGAAAAACCCAGGAAAGAGGGAAGATATTATTTCAAACAAACAAACAAAATATTATTATTATTATTATTATTATTATTATTATTATTATTGTTATTGTTATTATTATTATTATTATTATTATTATTATTATTATTATTATTATTATTATTATTATTATGGTTATTATTATTATTATTATTATTATTATTATTATTATTATTATTATTATTGTTATTGTTATTGTTATTATTATTATTGTTATTATTATTACTATTATTGTTATTATTATTATTATTATTATTATGCTTAGAATTTGTACTGTAACTTAATAATTAACATAGTATTTAATTTGTTATTGATCATTACAAACACATCTCAAGATGATAAAGTCATTTCTAAAGTCAATAATAATTAACTCATAATTTTAATTTAATAATTAAGTCATAATTATAATTTGATTATTACAAAAACAAAAATCTCAACATGATAAAAATCATTGCTGGTTCTGCTGTTTTATTTTGGTGCTTTTCGTCACTCTTGACACATTATATTTTTACACCTTCACTGAACCTTGCCGGTGATTAAAGATGGAGAATAATGAGGAATGACTTGCTATGCTATGATTGTGAATGTCATTTGCTGCTTGAATGGAAATCACATACCATCAAAGAGGCTGTATCAAACGGCTTAAATGTATCGTTATTATTATTTTAGAATATTATTGTGCCATTCCCTTTAACACTTAAGTGTGGTTAGTTATTTGGACAATAGTTGAATCGTTTTTATTTTATTATTCTCATGGTTATTTAGTCTGCATTTTATGTTATTAAATAAAACGTTGCAATGGTTTACTATCATCTACTGCAGTTTATACATGTTTCTCAACATATTTCTTTTTAATTACACTGTAACAGTCCCATGACTTCAGTGTAGTGATCTACAGTATAATAGCCTTTTTGTTTTGTTCTACTGAATTTTAATGTAGCCATTTCCTTAGTCATGTGAGAGGTTTACTGCACAGTTTGATAGTACATAATTTAGATTTTTATCATTTAATTAGAATAGCATTTTTTTTCACAAACACATCAGTGACTTTTAGCTATAGAGCTGTAAGATGACACACTGTACAGTACATGCATATTCAGCTATACAGTATGTGTGCTCAGCCATTTCTTTCTTTCTAAAATGTAAAATAAATTAGGGCTGCAAGGTATTGGAAAAATCTGATATTGAGATATTATGTTTTTCTGTGATAAATGTTGCGATATGAATACAGTTTCACAAGATATTTTGAATAGCTCTATTTGACAGTTTTCTGTGGATTCAGTATTCAGTAATTGAGTAATCGAATAATTACAAAGCAAAAATGCTTTTCTTACTTTGTTTTGTCTCATTTCTAGTCAAAATATCTACAATTCTTGGATCAGTGAAAATATTGTTTTGTTTTCACCTTCAGAAGAAATAAGTCAAAATTAAGAGTTTTTTTTTAAACAAGCAAAATTATCTGTCAGTGGGGTAAGAAACCTAATATTGTTTTCACTTTGAAATGTAAATATTCTGACTAAAAAAAGACAAAAATAGTAAGCAAGATTTTATTTATTTATTTTTTGCATACATTTTTTTGCATTAAATTCCATCAAAAAAAAAAATGAAATGCAATTAATTTTTGTTACACCTCCAAACATCATATTTTTTGTGCCCAAATGTTTTAAGCTCTCTTAAAATGCTTAGCCACACACCTTAAAAACACATGCAAATAATAAACTCACTCTATTATGGTAACTGAGCAGTGGCTCTACAAACCACATGTGTTCTGGAGCTCCTGGTCAACTATCAGACTTAATATTGCATATCTTGCGATGTGACTATTGCAATTGCACACTTTGCTATATCAATGATGGATCACTATATTGTGCAGCCCTGAAATAAACGTTTGTCTTATGTGAAGACCAGTCTGCCAAGGTAACATTAATTTAGTGATTATTTAGTAACAAGCACAAATGCAGCCATGGAACAGAATTAGGAGACCATTTAAAAAGCAACATTTTCTCGGGGGTGGGTGGGAGGTATGGGGGGTGTCAAACACATCATAATCATGTGTTTGATGTTTCAAACGCATCATAGTTATGTGTTTGAGTAAAACATAATTTTTATTAACTATATACTAATGATTATGTTTCTTTATAATTAACAAAACGTTATTTAGAGGTTAAATTAGCGTAAAGTAACCAAAATGTTCCATGTTTTTAGACATGATTATATTCCTTATAATTCCACATTTCCAGAAAACAAACATATGTTAAGTTCAGAAGAGTTAATAAATTAATGATTGTTTAAATAATCTGATTTTCAATTACAACTATTGAAAACATTTGTTATTTTGAGCAATTGTACATAGTAATATATTTGAAAATTACTTTAATTACATATGTGATCTGCCATTTATAAAATAAAACATATTAACATTTTATTCAAACCCATATCTACATAACTTACATTCAAAAACAGCTGTATGCTACAGTAGAAGACCTAATGCAGGACTCTCAAAACTTTATCTTATTTTTTCCCCATCTTATTTATTTATTTATTTATTTTGCACACCATCATAAAACAGAAGACATCAATCTGACGCATGTACCGAGAGGCAGTACAGACAGAACACATTTACTCTAAATGGCCCCTATGTGAACAATATGTAAGGAATAATGTGCAGTCGTCTGGTCATTATCAAAATAAATTAAACCCCAGCAGGGTGATTAGACGCAAAGCCAATCAAGACAATCAAATATTCCAGAGAGCTGTGTAATAAACAGACAATATACTGAAATGATTTCCAAAGCCACTTTCAGAGGCTGTATTTATAAAGCGATTAATTAGAATCACTGTAATCCTAAAACGCCTCGAAAAGTTGATTGTAACCTTTGTGCAGAAGAACTGTAGACTTTCATATGACTTCTGCGCATCCTCGCTTGGAGTATTTGTCTGTGTCACCAACGTGTGACCCCGCGTTACAGACATTTCTCCAGAGTGAGCTTTCACTCTTAATGAAATTTGAATGAAATTTCATGTAAATGACTGCGCTAATGATGTTAGCACAGGCACTATGCATCCCTTCTGCAATTTCATCTCTCCAGACAGACATTGATGCAGCCCACTCTCCCCCTTTAATGATAGAGCACAGAGCAAATATAATCACACATGCCCCAACACCCCGCAAACATATGAGCGCAGCCGACAAACTTTATATGGCCTGGAACCTTTCCTGTGACTGAGGTTGTCGGTAGGCTAACGTGATATATTTTTTCTAATTTACGGGCTCCTGTTTCTTCTTATTTAGGCTGCATCAAATCACACACTCTCGCCGCAAGAGGCAAAGGTTTGTGGTGAGTTGTCGTGGCGTCCTGCTGCTTTTATGATAAAAAAGACATCGTTCCGAATGAGTTTCCCCCCACAGCGAGTTGAACAGGGTGTTTAGACTGGCACTGGGCCGCCTGTGTTTTTCATTTATTTATTTATTTTTGATGGGCTGCGTATACGGTGTGCCATGGCAAACACAATCAGATATGGGTTGCCAGTTTTATCCCCACCTGAAATTAAACCAGACAGATAATGTGAACCAGCTAAAATATCCCTAAACAACCACCAATCACAGTAAAAACCACTGACAGGTAGTGAGTAGATGAAAAGGAATGCATTAAACTTTATCTGTTATTGCTCACCGATTTCTTATTCTTTTACTGCTGTTGCGTCATGGGGTCAGAGATTAAGCCTTATCGTGGGATTTACATGTTTCTCCATTGTAGTTTATTTTAGAAAACGTTCTCTAAAAATTAAAGCGTGCGATCAGATGCTCCTAATAACGTTCGCATTGTCCATGCTTGACTAATGGTTCCATTTTCGGACATGAGCTCGTCTCCCTCTCTCGCTTTGTCTCTACTGCTCATTAGAGCTTCATTATGTCATTAGGGGCTTTGGAAATGGGTCTGAAAACAGAGCACATGAGTAAGAGGAGTCCTTAGAAAAATAATCAAACTGGTAATAACAATGAGGCCAATTTGATCTCCCCATTATCCCATTTTCAGGCATGCGGATGAATAATGAAAGAGAGATGAGGGATGTGCTCTGTGAAGGGAGGCCCTGGACCATGTCCAATTGTCAAGCAGAAGCCATATGTGAAATAAAAAGTCTTTCTCAAACAGTCCCTGATGAAGATGCATTTGAAGAACATGGCCCGTCTTGTATACGCGTGCGTAGAGTTTGACTCGCTCAAAACACCCTTTAATTCACTCTCTTTCATTTCCGCTTTAATCACCCCCTTCTTTTCCCCCTATTTGTAGTACGTCTGGCTTGTGAACACAGTAGACGAGATTGAATTTTGCATGCATATTCTCAATTTTTTTACAATGCAGCTGCTGCTTTTTTCTTGCATATCAACTCACACAAGAGGAGTGTATGTACAAGATTTACAAACACTGTTTTTGTTGTTGTTCTCAGCACAGTCAAGCTGTTATATGAAAACATCAGCATTTGTGTCAGCAGGTCAGATCACAGCATGTCAAATAAATGCTCTATTTCCATTAGGCGAACATAGTTATCCTTAGTACAATGATGCTATTGAAAAACAAAGTGTTTTTATCCTCATTTCCTCCTCTTTCAGTCTATTAGCATGCCCATTCGCTCTCTCTTTCTCTTCTTTTCTTTATCACTCCACCCACTTCCCCTTCTAGTTTACCTCTGCTCACCTCTTTCTACCTGTGGGTGGGTTTGCATTTGCCTTGATTCAAAGCAAAGCCCCTACTGTGCCCTTGAAGTGGAAGGCTGAGATTATTTTCAGGAGGAAAATCCATAAAGTTCTCTCTTCTCTCTTCACTCCCTCGCTCCCTCACTTTCAAAGGAAAGGACCTTTACAGTTTGTCCCAATGTCCTTTAGTGAAAATCCTACAAACACCACACATGTGAAGATCACTGGGCTGTAACAGTTTGAATATTTATTTATTTATTTATTTATTTATTTATTTATTTATTTATTTATTTATTTATTTATTTATTTATTTGTTTATTTATTTGTTTGTTTGTTTATTTGTTTGTTTGTTTGTTTATTTATTTATTCATTCATGGGTTTGCTTGTTTGTTTGTTCACTCAAATAATTATTTTTGCTACTTATTAAACAAAAAAAAAGTAACTTTTTTTATGTTTAATCTACTTAAATTTGTAAAAACTATTAAGTTAACTTAATCGATTTGTGTTTGGACAACATGAAGGAATTGTGTGGAACCCAGCATTTTTACATTGTTTGTTTGGTTGTTTATTTATTTATTTATTTAATAATTTTTTTATTAGAATCTGCAGTATTTATGGCTAACATGATCTCATTTTCTTGTGCCTGTATTAGTATGTACAGTTCATAAACTAGAATAAAAGGGATATTGTCTCACTTTATTTTATTGTAAATTATATTATCCACAATATCAGTGAATGGAATTATTTAAAATGTAAAAATAAATCAAGTTTAACTGATAACTGCTTTATTAAACCCATCTTGCTTTCATTTATAATTAAGAAATAAAAATTGTTCAAGCATGACAGGACCGGCTTCAACAACTCTTTGGAAAGACATATATGTAAAACGTGTAAAAATAATAAGTATAAGTTAAAAGTGTGTATACGTTTAGATTAATGTGTTCATATTACAAATGCTACACATAGTTTACAGAAAATATATTATAGAAAATGTATACTTGGAGAAAATACAAATTTTTTTTATCCACATAAATAAAACATGAACATGTTCTTTCCATAAATACTATTGAAATAATTATAGAGGCTGATTGCAGAAGCTATTTAGGAATAATATTATGCTGTACATGGTAATAAATCTGTTATTTTTAATCTGAATGAATTATTGAGTATTGTAAATAACGAGTATAAGTTAAATTGTGTATAAATTGAAATTACAGTGTTCAGATTACAAATGCTGCAAATGTTTTACTTGAAAATATAAATTTCTATCCATATAAATAAAAGATAAATATGTTATTTCAACGTGATCTCATGGAAATTCGTAACTTTTTGATTTAGTGGCTAATTCGTATGAATTCGTACGATCTCTTTCATACAATTTAGTACGATTTGCTTATCACCCAATGACGGTTGGATTTGGGGGTGAGGTTGGGTGCCATGCCTCCTTTTTAAAATTGTACATTTTCATATGACTGAACTCATACAAATTCATACAAATTAGCCACGAAACTGACTAAACGTAAAATACTTGTTTTCTCCTGAGATCAGGCTGGTTAATTTTATAAATACTAAATTAGTTAATTATGGAGGCTGATTACATCAATCTATTTAGGACTAATATACTGTACACTGTGCTGTATTAAATCTGTTATTTTAAAACTGAATAAATGATAAAAATATTATACAGGACCAAACAAAACTTTGAAAGTATAATAGTTGTTAATGTTTTTGAAAGAAAATATTCTTTTTAAACTAAGGCTTGATCAAAATAAAGCATATCATTCAAAAATACCACAAAAAAAAAAAATTATAGTGTGAAATGCTGTTTCAATTAAAATGATCACTTGTGATGATAAAAATAACAGGAATAAATTATATTTGAAAATGTGTTCACATATAAATCGGTTATTTTAAAAAGGAAAGGACATTTCATAATAATGTTGTATTATTAACAAAATAAATGCAACCTTGGAGAGCAGAAAAAAAAAAAAAAACTTAATTTTTCCATTCATTTTGAGTGGCAGAGAAACATATTGTACTTTGCACTCTTTTATTTATTTATTCATTCATTCATTCATTCACCCTGTACATGCTGAAATATGTAGATTTGCCATTGAAATTCTTTAAGAACTTGGCCTTAACGATAATCAGCACAAATCCAACACTTTCCTTCTCTCTCTCTTTCTCTCTCTACCACTTTCACTCTGCCGTACCACACTCCTTAGTCGTTTAGAAACAACATTTTCCCTCTCTGTTCCCTAAAACTCACCTCCACCCCATACTTTCAGCCAATTGGTTGAGGAGTGGAGGGGGAAATTGGCCTTGTAAATCATGAATATGAAACACACTTTCCCTCCCCTTCACGTACGTTTGTTCTCTCCAGGTAGCCCGGCGTGGCTTGATTAACTTAGACTTACGTCAGACACTCAACATGAAGACCAAGCCACTGTTCTGCAGAATACCAGTCGCGATAAGTGCCTGCTGTTTGACGTCCCATCAGGAAATGACACGGAGAGAATGTTGCACATATTACGCCCCCCTCGTGATTACACTAAGGGACTGGCATTGCTCTGGAGTGGTCGGGATGTGTCTGATATCTGGCGTCAGTACTGATCTGTTCTCTTCCCCTTGTGACATTGCCTCACTCCTTTTTCTCCTGGGCCCTGTTAAACATTTCAGCTTCGGATGAATACAGTTGTTCTGCCCACTGACTCGAACCTTAATTGGGCACTAGAAGTTCAGAGAGCAATGAATTTGGCCTGGAATAGACGTGTAGTGTATAATGTACCATTAAGGTCATTAAGTTTATTTTTAGTACTGAGTGCCTCGTATGTCCACTTATATTAAACTTCACAGCAGGGGCGTTCAAAACTACAGCAGAGATTGTTTCGAGCTTTTTTAAGGTGTTTGAAGATTTTAGTGGGTAGATTCAGATAAAACAAAAAAATATATAAATATTTTAAAGCATACAGTAGAAATGTTGAGGTCAGTAAGTTGATTGGTTTGATATATTCATTTATGTAGTCATTTAGTTAAATTACTACATTAAAACTAAATTGTATCCATATTCTCATTTTCTTTCTTTCTTTCTTTCTTTCTTTCTTTCTTTCTAAGAAAGAAATTTTCTACTTATAAATTAAGAAATAAAAATTGTACAATCATGACAGGACCATCTCCAACAACTCTTTGCCAAGAGTCAGGGCTTTATTTGTGCCGGAACATGCCGGATCCGGATAGATCCACCTCTAAAATCTGATCCGGCAACTCATTTTACCGATCCCCCTCCTCAACCGCCCTTCTCCCATCCACTGTTCACTTTCACTTTCTTCCGCGACACCCCCGCCCAGCTCACTTTCGTCCGCGACACCCTTCCACCATCCAACGCTCCATCTGTGAGTAACATGCCGGATCCATTACCCCATTCTGTTCCGGGACCTGTACTGTTCCGGGATGTAATAAGTATAAGTTGAAGTGTGTATACGTTCATATTAAAGTGTTCAAATTACAAATGCTGCAAATGTTTTACTTGAAAATATACATTTCTATTCAAAATAAATAAAAGATAAATATGCTATTTTCATACATACGAAGTTAGTTAATTATGGAGGCTGATTACATAATCTATTTAGGACTAATATACACTGCACTGTATTAAATATGTTATTTTAATATGAATAAATGATAAAATATTATACAATACCAATCAAAAATGTGGAAGTCTTTCTTTCTTTTTTTCTTTCTTTCTTTTTTTCTTTTCTTTCTTTCTTTCGAAAATTAAAAAACTACAACTCACAAACTTCCTCACAGTGCTCAACATAATTGAGTAGACCCCATTTTGAAACTGAATATTTGTATCCATTTCTCAGTGAATATAGGCAATGTATTTTGGTGCATTTAAACAAAAAAGAGTTATTATACAGATATATTTATTAAAATAATATTTTAAACACCAAACATATTTAGAAATTGAAAAATAATGAAATTAGATTTAAGCAAAATATTGCAAAAAAAAAATAAAACCTACAAAATTTCAACTAAATTCTTCAATTTTTTGCTTCTCTTGATTTTTCTACTTCTTTTTTTTTAATTTGTGTTTAATATTTTTTCGTGTACTAGTTTTTGGACCGTTATCATAAGTTATTTTATTAAATAAAGCTCCAGATTTGGCTACAGTACTGATTGATATAATATGTGTGCACAGATATACTGTAATATTGTATGGTTTCCTATTAAAAATATAAATTTTAATGATTTGTGAGGGGTGTACTTATATATGCTGAGCACTGTATACATTACCCATCAACAGTGATGTTTGTGTTTTGTAGCCACGACCATTACTTTGGCACAACAAACTTAATCATAAATGTAAGATGACCTCAGTCTAAAACAGACTCAGAGTAACTTTTGGTGGCACTTTTCTGATGACGCTTGAACAAGCCCCGTCTGTCTCACACATAGCTTTTGACTTCATGCAGGTGCACATGAAGGAATCCTGACAGAGAACATTTGGGCTGCTGGTGCTTCTGTTCTGAACAGGTGAACACAGCTGTATCTCTTCTCAGCAGAAGTGAAACTCATTGATCAGCACATTTTTCTGAGCTCGAGACGACATCTATTATTATTAATGATTAACCGATTGGCGCGATCAATTAAACGGTTTAAAATCTAATTCAGGGCTGGGCGATTTAATCGAGAAGTAATCGAAATCGACATTCAGAACCCATAATCGATCAAATTTTTCCAGGTCAATTTTTTCAATTACTTTTCCTAGTTCTGTTTTGACTGTTCTTTTTAGGCAATGTGTGTTTAAATTTCAATTGTTCAATGTTGATGTTTAATAAAAAATCATAGATAGTAGATAATCAGTATCTTTCAATTATTGTAAAATCAAGTAATGCACCCTTCATTTATAAATCTCTCACTTGTAATATGGGAGCATATTTACTGTTCAAAACCTCAGTGGACTATAAGGGAAAAAAATGTAATAAATAAATAAAATAATCGTTCATTAATTGTAAATGAGTTAAAATGTTAAATTAATTGAGATTTAGATTTTAGGCCAAATCGCCCAGTCCTAATCTAATTTAAGTCACATTAAACATTTTTCTATCAAGCTATTTTAACATGTTTGCTATGGAAAATATTCTGCTGGACATCAGTGATAATTGTGTTAGTTTTAGAAAGAGAAAACATCGGTCACGTCGAAGTTGTCAGCAAATGCTGACAAAACTAATAAGAAAATAAGTATGTATAAAACAATAATACAAAGCTATACAAATATTGTTATGCTTTTTATTAATTTTAAATGTATGGTTATCTTTGGATTTTTGGGAAATGAGAAAAAGATAAAGTTACAGACAGTGGAAAAGGATTATTTTGTCAAAAAATATATGTTTAGTAAAAAATTATTTATGTTGTTAATGCAGTTTGTGGGACACAGATGGTGATTTATTATTATTATTATTATTATTATTATTATTAATTTATTAACAGCAGAATCTGCAAAAATGGGCATGGACAAAAAAATTATAATCTGTGCATCTTCGTAGAGCTGTGTGAACTTTTTCCATTGCTCATTCCATTCCCTTCCATTCCTTTTGCATTATAAGAAAAACAGATATCATAGCTATGAAATTATGTCTGATGTGCAGAAATGATAGCCCAGACATTAGGGTGGATAATTGTTAACTGAAGTTTTATTTGTGAACAGTCCTGTACATTGTATATTTGTGCATATAAGACTAGTGCATGATTTTTGGGACAGCTGTTTTTCTGAAAATGAAAATATGAAATGTATATTTAATTTTGTGTTTCTTAATTTTTTATATTAAGAAATGCTCTCCATACTTTTGTTTGTTACGTAGCACAACTAGATTGCATTATTTAAGGAGGGAAAAAATTGTGTGCACTCTCACATTTTTGAATGTGCTTCTTAATCTTTTTGATTAGTAGCACAAGTGTCAAAAATGTTACCGTAGATCCCTGATTAGAGACATAAAAAACTAAAACCTCAAATGTATGCTAAGAAACGGTAGTGGATATACATTACAGCACATGCAAGACATTTCCACACGTATTTTACATTGTCCCCGGCCGCTGCAGCCTATATGTGACAGCAGCAAACCAACCGCCTACCTGCCTGCAACCGTCAAAAAGTTTTATTACACATGTCTACACTGGAAACTTTTTGATCGCTTTCATTATAATCAGTCGAACTGTCTGCACCAGGAGCGCATATTGCACCATCGCACCCTCAGCTGATGCGCATCCCGTTTCTATTTTCTGATGCGCTGCAGCTCCTCCAGACCACTTTATTGGCATGTCTGCATGGTATAAAATAATGTTGTTTACAAATGCCGAATCCATGAATTGATTACTGTGCATCTTAAACGTAAATAGCTTCTGATCTGTACATCAAATCTCAATTATGATGGTATTTGCAGGAACTGCGACTCTTAATTGGAAGAATCAAAACCTGAATAACTGTATGCAGTTAAAATTTGTGGCTGTAATATCATTTTATTTAAACATTATTTGCAGTACCAGTCCAGCTCATTCATATGGAGAACGCTTGTGGCTCTTGAACACACTATTCAATTTATTGTGGAAGAGTGTTTATGTTTCATTTTCTGCTATTATTAGCCCTATTTTTTTTTCTAAACGCATGGTAATAAACCAGTAAGCTTGATTTGAAAAATTTTCCACCCTTGCTGAAATGAATTGTAAACAGGATGGCGCTCCATTTTCAGTAGACAAACTTCCTGTTAGCGATCAGTAAATGGCAGTGGGAATTCTTTCATTGAAAATTCACAGCAAATGAATTGGCTGAAGACCACACGAGGCACAAGCGGCTCTGAATTAGACTGATTGAACACTTCACTAAGTGAGATGACTACTTCAAAGATCAATTTACACATCTCACTGTGTATTGATCAAACTATTTGCAAGCCCAGCATTCTCACAGTGAGCATTTCAATTAACTGTATGTGGATGCAGGAGTCGGATCAGTAACGTTTGCTCGCCTGGTTGGAGGGCAAAACAAGGAATTGAACTTGTTTTCACTCTGAAACAATTTGTAAAAAGCCTGTTTGCTGTGGAATTAATTTCATTCATCAGTAAGTAAGAAAAAAAAATAAGTTGGTCCTATATTATCAGGGGAGGCTCACGGGAGATACTTTTATTTCAGTGTTCACAATATGTTTGTCTACTATAAACTCTCCCAGCAGGAAAAAAAAAAAAGGCCTTTAATGTTTCCTTGCGGCCACTAAAAACCCTTAACAGCTTTGTGGCCTATCCTTAAAAGTGACAATAAAGAGAAGTTATGGTGCAGTTTTTTTATAGGTGCGCCAGAGACAACGGGTCAATAGCTATTGTTTTAGCCAGTGCATTATGAAGGAACTGCAGAAGAATGCACATAAGCCAGATCAATCAGCCAATCAGACGAAGCATTCTTCTGGAGTCATTTAACAGTGCAGCTAATGACCTAAACATGTTCATTATCCTCACCAGCGATTTTGTCTTTTTCAATTCAGGGAAACATTTACTCGTCTCCAAATGTAATGACGATTCAGCTAAAGATGTAAACTCTGAGTGATTTTAGCCAGACTGTTGCAAAGTTTTTTTTTACTCAACTTTTTCTTTTTCGAGAACCATACACTTAGACAAGTGGAGACCGTCTGACTGGAGCGAAAAGCAAGCATCCGCTAATTTATTGTTTTTAAAGTGCTTTTTAGGACAGAGTTGGGGTTTATGCTTCAATAAAATAGTTGTAATGGTTCTATTAGAGTTTTTGATGATGATGATGAAAATTATAATAATAATAATAACAACAACAATAATAATACTTATTATTTATTTATTTATTTATATATTTATTTATTTTTTTATTTATTATTATTATTATTATTATTATTATTATTATTATTGACTTATCCTCAGATGTGTCCAAGATTTTTTTTTCATCAGTGGAATAATAAGAAAGATTTTTAGCTAAAATTAGATCTTTGTTGATTAATAAAAAGTCATTGCATATCGGAATATTGAGAATCAATCAATCAAACAAACAAATAAAGTGCTCAGAAGTAGTTTAAAGTAGTAATTTTGTAAATGATGTTCAGTTTCTTCCTCAAACTGATCATTTTGCTTCATAAAACTATCATCAGGAGCCGTGTGTGTAACTTTTTTTTTTTTTTTTTTTTTTTAAGTGTTATTAGCCATTTCATATTTTATGAATCACCAGGAATCAATGTTTTGACTAAAAAGTTACCTACATGTTACAACATTTATTTAAACTCACTGTAAATTTTCATTTTTGGCTGAACAATCAATTTGACATGCATGGAACCTTCCTTTCTCAAGAAAGGTTTTTATAAAGTGTTTTTAGATGAATAAAAAAGGTTACTCTAATAACTGTTCAAACTTTTGGAAAACTAAAATAGTTCTTTAATGGCTAAGACACTGATTTAAAAAAATAACACTTTGTAATCTTTCTTTTTGTGCGTAGTGCATATCTGAATTTCTGTCTAAAAAATATGACAAAATAAACAGAACATGTAGTTTAGCTGCTTTTGAAAAGGTTGTTTGTTTTTAATTGTGAACGTTTTGTTTTGTTCTGCTCAATTAACAGATTTTGGTTTAAACTGCAAGACTGTAAAATAACACACAAGTCATCCTGTTGACTTTCACAACAAAGCTGTGGTTGTGACAAAAGAATCGATGCCAGCGGTGAGTTTTGGAGGTGTAATAGCTGACTGACAGACACAAGGTAATGTAAAGATTCGTGGAGCAGAGTGAGGCCTCTGCTTTCCTGTTTCTGGCATGTTCCACAAACCGAGTAATGAGGTCAAGCAGCTCAGTTATGGTTACTGCAGAGCACCGGGGCTGATGGCTAGAAGCTGATGCGCCATAGACACTCATGTTTTAATCTTTCACATGACTTCCCCCTTCAGTCATTACCAGAATGACAGTTTGTACATTTCAAGCAAGCAGTCCCACTCTCACAGTGCTGTAATATATGCAGACAGCACCTCCTGACCTTGAAAAATGGCTCAGTGAAATATGCTTGATTCCTTTTACTGACAGAATTTGGCATGAGCTTAGCTGATCATAAATAAAATCTTTTTTTTTGACATACAATTGTTGTGTGAACTTAACATTATTAGTACATTAATTTAATTAAAATATTGTAAAAAAATAAATAAATAATTTATTTCCTCCAAATTCTACACACAATAAAAATAAAATTCTCCCCATAATAAAGATGTGAAAAAAGATGTTTTGAAATTGTTGCAAATTTATAAAAAAAAAAAAAAAATTTAATCCTGAAAAATCACTCTAAATCGCTCTAAATTGAGCTCAGATACATTCTGTTTCCACTGATCATTCTTGAGATGTTTCAGCAGCTAATTGGAGTTCACATGTGGTAAATTCAGTTGATTGGACATGATTTGAAAAGGCATACACCTGTCTATATAAGGTCTCAGGGTTGACAGTGCACGTCAAAGCACAAGCCAAACATTAAGACAGAGGATTTAGAATCTGTAGACCTCAGAGACAGGATTGTCTTGAGGCACAAGGCAGGGGAAGGTTACAGAAAAAATTCTGCTGCTCTGAAAGTTCCAATGAGCACAGTGGCCTCCATCATCCATAAGTGGAAGATGTTTGGAACCACCAGGACTCTTCCTAGAGCTGGCCGGCCATCTAAGCTGAGTGATCAGGGGAGAAGGGTCTTAGTCAGGGAGGTGATCAATAACACTATGGTCACTCTGTCTGAGCTCCAACATTCTTCTGTGGAGAGAGGAGAATCTTACAGAAGGATAACCATCTGTGCAGCAATCCACCAATCAGGCCTGTGTGGTAGAGTGGCCAGACGGAAGCCACTCCATGCCTGGAATTTGCAAAAAGTTATCCGAAGGACCCTCATACAATAAAAAACAAAGTTCTCTGGTCTGATGAGACTAAAATTGAACTGTTTTGAGTGAATGCCAGGCGTTACGTTTGGAGAAAACCAGGCACCGCTCATCACCAGGATGATACCATCTCTACAGTAAAGCATGGTGGTGGCAGCATCATGCTCTGGGGATGTTTTTTAGCAGCAGGAACTAGAAGACTAGTCAAGATAGAGGGAAATATGAATGCAGCAATGTGCAGAGACATCCTGAATGAAAACTTGGTGCAGAGTGCTCTTCAGACTGGGGTGACAGTTCATCTTCCAGCTGGGCAATGACCCAAACCACACTGCCAAAATATCAATGGAGTGGCTTCACAACAACACGGTGAATGTCCTTGAGTGGCCCAGCCAGAGCCCAGATCTAAATCCTATTGAACATTTCTGATGAGGTCTGAAAATAGCTGTACACCGTTTTATTTTTTAATAAATTTGCAACAATTTCAAAAAAATCTTTTTTCACATTGTCATTATGGGGTATTGTGTGTAGAATTTTGATGATATAGATGAGTTTAATCCATTTTGCAATAAGGCTGTAAAATAAAAAAATGTGGCTATGAATACTTTCTGCATGCACTGTAAATTTGCATTTTAGACAGCAGGTAGAATTAACCTTTATGTATTTATATATTTATTTTTTTTATACCAACTATCTTCATTTTTAGGGAAAGTTTTTTTTCTTTATATGACATTTGACCTTTATAGAATAATACTAATATTACCATTTACTGTAACTCAAACCCCCACCATACCAATCCTGTAAATCTGGAGAAACCCCCCCAATAATTTTACACATATTTATGTGAACCACATAATCTATTGTGTATCATAGCAAGTTTACATAAGCAAATACCAACAGAAATTGTAATCTTTCTGTTTTTTTTTAAACCATTGAAGCCAAAATCATATAAATATTTCAAATTATATAATAAACCATTGTTTATAAAGGGTTTATAATTGTTTATAAATAAACTTTTTGTTATATTATATTATATTATATTATATTATATTATATTATATTATATTATATTATATTATATTATATTATATTACAATAAATGTTTTTATTATTTAATTATTAGCACAGATAAATGCTTCATTTATTAATTAATTCATTCACTCAATAATTTAAAACTTTATAGAGATTTTTTTTTTCATTCTTTGTGTATTTATACTCCATATATTCAAATTAAACATGTCACAAACAGAAAGACTTCATTTTTTTCATCTTCACCGACCTTGATTAGGGACATAATCTGTACCATTCTTATGTGAGGAATTTAACAGAATCAAAAGATTGTTCTGTTGAAAAACAAGTGTAAGCAATGTCACAATTCTCACACGTCATGAACAAGAGCCCTGAATACCTGAATGTGCATTTTTCTGATGCCTCATGTGCGATGAAAGGCCAAAGTAAATATTGCTTTGTCGGCTTGAACAATCTGTCTGGCCCATCACAGGCAATAGCTCTCGCCTATCATCATCATCATCAGTCTTGTTAATTATAATCATTTCGCTTGTGCCAAAGGTATCAGGCCCCACAACTGTTTGCCCTGTTCCACAAAGAAGCGTAATTGTAGTTTCTCCTTTTCCTTCTCGTCTCTTCATCATAATGAAATGTGAAAGATGATGTTCTGTCAGCAAAAAGCTTTGTTTTCTTTGGGGTTTATGATAGCCGAGAGGCTGTGCTCAGGCAAAAAAAAAAAAAAAAAAAAACTCGCTCTGGGCTTTTTGACTAACTTGATGGAATAGATGGTCTGTCCAACTGCTTGCCCACATCAGTGGGTATTCTGATGCTGCAGGTTCTGTAAATGCTTTAGCACAAAATCCATTAAAATCCTACTTCTACTGTTGGAAAAGTCTTTTTTCTTGTACTGGGATCCTCATTGCTTTCCAAAGGATTTTTTTTTTCTTTTCCCAGTGTGTGCGTGTTTTTTCGACACATTGAGTTGCTTTTACACTGCAACATTAATGACAGTGAACTACGTTTGAACTCTGTGTTCTGCTCTGACATTTTTTTCCCCAAGTCCTGCAACCCAGACTGTTTGCATAAAGTGCCTTCAGAGTGTCATATTTCAAATAGACAGAGTGTCTATCATTAAATAATTCATCTGTGTCCAGATGTCTTGACATGGCAATTAATATTTATTGAATTAAAAACACTGCAGGAGCAGCCATCTGAGTCCCCACACCTTTTTTTTTGAATAAAAAGCAGAGAAGAAATAAATGGTAAAAATCAAACGATTTGTTTTATCTGTCATGCTTCATTTTTCACATTTCTCACAGCACACACTCACAGTTTTAACATCAAGACTTTGGTTAAATATTATGTTTGATCATGACTGCAGCTGTTTTCTTTTATTTAGTTTTACACCCTTACATTTGAGAACAGTTTCACCTCTGCTACCTCACATGGTCATCTAGTTTCAATTAGATACAAGGTTCTGAAAGGGGCTTATAGCTGATTTATAAAGCAATAATATAAACAAATAAATTACATTTTACTTGAATTCAAACCATCCCCCTCTGTGTTTTCATAACCTAAAGATGAAAACAGACATAATAATCTGCCTGTCCTTGTGCTTAATTGTAACTTATTAAAGGAAATCTTTATGATTATTGATATTTTTTAAAAGTTTTTATAACCATATAGTAATAATACTGCTTATTAAAAGTATTATATTTAAACAGTGTTTTTTAGTTATATGAGGTCTAAGGGGGGGTTAGAGAAGTTTTGAAATGCCTTGACAACTTTATTTATTTTTTCCAGTTTCTTATACATACATTAATGGCTAATATATGATGACACTTTATTCAACGCTGACTGTGCAAAACATATATAGTAATGTAAGTAATATAAGTATATCTAAGCAGTGTGTATGCATGTTTAGATTTTTGTGAGAATGAAAATAAAGGATTACCATGGATGGTTACAAAAACAAATGAAGTCAATGAAACAAGATCAGAAAACAGACTTTTTTTTCCAGAGAACTTTTGACTACAAAATGTGGAAGGCTTGAGTTTTGTTGACAATTGAAAAATAATTTATTCTGTGTGTTCCTTATACACGTTCCACTGCTATATTTGATGCGTGAATATACTGCAGGGCGAGATGAATTATAAAGTAACCTTACTGAGATTAAGTTTACAATTTAAATAAAATATCTGACTTAGTGTTTCATGATTATTTCTTAGAACTCAATCTTCTGTTCTTTGCCAAGTAAAGAGTATACTTGTGGTTGTCATGGCAACAATTACCGTACCATACAGTAGAGCTAATTTATTCAAAAATCATACTTTCATTACAGTGACAATCACAAACAATTGCATTAATAGTTTTTGCAAAATTAACACAAGTGAACCATGTTTTAACATTTCAAACCCAACTCAAAGTTATTCAACAAAGTGAGGATAAAAAGTGTAATGTGTAAATACAATAATCACATGCACTGTAACTACACCTTTGCGAGTCAGTTTGTCCACTCGTCTCTTTAATTCTAATTGTCTCTTTAAGGAAGAGTCGAGTTCATAAGGTCGCAAGCTATTTTTATAGTAAAGTGCTTTAGAAGAAGCTTTTTTTCTTATCCCTCCTGTCTAATATGACAGAGCGTCTTCCGCATCATTACATCCCCCAGACAGTCATCAGCGCAGGGAGTAAGAGTTGGCTGTGGGGAAATTAGATTGCAAAGCTTCCTCTCCTCCCGCTTCCCGGGCCTTTTTTGGGCTAAATACCTGATTATCCCACATTTAGGAGTGTGGGGAAAAAGGGGGAAAAAAACAGCAGCTGGATTGTAATCAATCCTTTTAAAAAGTGCAGCTTGCACGGCACTTCTCTCCAGCAGGATAAATGTGACACAGAGGCCTCCGATTCCGCTCCCCTGATGAATCGCTCCCCGCTTAATGATTACGGGAATTGTCATCGACTGATCATCAGTCTCCATTTATTTCAAATCAACGTCAGGAGTTTGTAGGGCCCCGAACGAAAGAGAGCGAGTGTGTGCGCGCGAGTATGTTTTCTCTAGATTGCCTCTTCTCATCTGCACTGCTCCATAAGGAGCGTCAGAGCGGGGTCATGTATCATAGCAGTGTGTGTGCTTGTGCGGGCGTGTGTGGATGTGCGGGTGTGTGTGTTTGTGGTGGGATGGTAGAGTGCAGCAGACCCCCCTAGTGTCATGTACCCCCTGAGTGGTACTGTTTTAGGAGCCCCACTGAACATCTAATCTCCGCCTTCTCAACACTAATGGCTCTTTTGACACAGGCTTCAATATTACGTTTACAAACACAAGTACAACGTATTGTGCTTTCTTGGGTGTATTTGTTTGATTTAGCATTTAAAGATTCAATTGCCAGCCAGTCAGTTGCAGACTTTTCTTTTAGGTCTTTATTTTTCCAGGACGATCTATGTCTATGTAGTTGTATATGCTTTGAAGTGTTCGAAAACAGACAATATTAGTGTATTGACAGGATCTAAATTGCAAGTGCTTTCAAGAAAGTACAACTTTCAAGATATTTGTACATACACTCTCAGAAATAAAGGTATAAAACGTTTCACTGTATCTTTTCAAAAGTTTGTACCTAAAAGGTTCATATTGGCACCTGAAGTTTCCAAAAAAGTACAAAAGCATAATACCTTTATTCATATACCTTTATAGAGAGCATACTTTACATTTAGATATGATAATGTGTAAAGAAAAGAAAAGTTCGTTTTTTTCCAGTCAATATCAATATTAAGTAATAAAGTTCAAAAACGTGTAGTAAATGTAAAAGTTTTTAATAAATGTTTTCATGGTATTGTAATTACATTTTCAAAACGAATTTAATGAGTTATGATTTAGTATGTTTTCTGACCAGATATTACAAACCAACTAATTGATTGGAGATTGTTTATATTTGCATTTCATAATGGTATTATTATTATTATTATTATTATTACCATATGTGTACTATATCTGAATACTGATATGATAGGTATGTGGTTTTCTTACAATTTTTTAAATTATATTTTATCAAATATAGGTTTATAATATTATGTAGAACTTTAAATTTATTATCAGAAATGCTTCTCCCCTATTTAAAAAGAAACAAAATCAATAAAGAAAGACATTAGGTAATTTTATTAGTGATAATATTTTTTTCTTTGTTACAATTCGTTTAATCCTTAATAATTAATGTTTTGAATGTAAAAATGTTATATTATTATTATTATTATTATTATTATTTTTATTCATTCATTAATTAATTAATTCTCCACTCAGAAATGCCAACTGACCCAGCCGGGGCTCGAACCAGTGACCTTCTTGCTGTGAGGCGATTATTATTATTATTATTATTATTATTATTACAAGGATCATCAAACTATTGGTTTTGTCAGATGCTGTATTTATCTGAATACTGATATGATATGTATGTGGTTTTCTTACAGTTTTTTATATTTTAATGAATATAATTTTATAATCTTATATAGAACTTTAATTGTATTAACAGGAATGCTTTTCCCGTAATTAAAATGAAACAAAATCAATAAAGGAATACAATTTATCAGTGATAATAATGACTTTGTATTTGTTACTATTTGTTTAACCTTGAAGAAAGACAATAAAGTTCGGAATGTAGAAATATTACATTATTATTATTATTATTATTATTATTATTATTACATTATTATTATTATTAGTAGTAGTAGTAGTAGTAGTATTGGGGACTTTGAGAGACAAATTTAATTTCTGTATGAACTTAAATACAACAAAACATATTACCTTAAACTACAAGAAGTTTTTTTTTCAGTGATTCAGTGTCTAATCTCTATGCAAACATTTCAAAATATGACTTCATTAGAACACACTATACAAATGTTTATGAATATTTCTGAGTATGACATGGACTTAATATGATTATAGCTTTAAGGATTAGATGGAGGTAGTGAATCTCCCTCTGCATTATATCAATTTCATAGACACACAGACTAATTGTTAATAGTCCTGTGTCTATGTGACACACTCCAGTCTGCTGTTTGTTTTTTTGTCTTATAGTGAGACTGCAGTTAATACCCAATGCTCAGTCCACAGAGCTGACATTAAGCAGACTTCAGTGTGTGCTCCAGGGTTAAGCTAGATTAAAGCAAACAGGCCCTTATACAGCTTTGTGTTCCAGATTTTTCCCATTAGTCTGCAGGCCTTTCACCTCAAGGCCTCATGTGAAAACTGCGTCACTTGAACATTATAGATTTACCGGCCAAAAACCCCTCTTGCAAGGAATTAAGCAATGTGTTTTAACTTTAGCAATATAATAAATGGGTCCTCATGTGTTGTGTTCAAAGTCAATCCACACTAAATGCAAATTTGTCTGTTCTGTGAAAATTTGGCCTGAAATGCACAGTTCAGAATGTAAAAGTCTTACCATTGACATTTACACGAGTTTACTTGTAAATGTTCAACACTGCTAATACGTTTGCCCAATATGTCATTACAGTGTAACTGCTTCATTCAGTGCTTCTTTATTAGTTGCTGATGATGTGTTTATTGAATGATGTAGGCATGTAATGTTTAAAGAAGTCATTTGAAGTTTCAGTTCAGTGGAATTGAATTGTTGAAGGTCAGAACATTCTACTATATGAGACTGAAAGATTGTGGGCTGGATTATATGCATGTACAGTATGTAATAGGTACTGATGATGACACTGATGATGATCCTCTACCTTAAAATGCATGTCATTTGGAGCATGACATAAAAATTAATCATCAAAACAAATAGGCTTTTTTTTCTGACAAAGATTTTATTCAATTTTTAGACAAAATGGTTTAACTTCAAAGGAGTTAAGAAATTAATATCTGGTGGAATATAATAATTTCGATTACAACAAATTACCAGTTGTTAATAATAATAACTATTATTATTATTATTATTATTATTATTATTATTATTATTATTCTTTTTATTATTATTATTATTATTGTTGTTGTTGTTATTATTGTTATTGTAAAATTATATTTAAATAATATTAAAATTATTATATAATTATAGATTAAATTATCAAGTAGTCTCTTAAAATTATTATTATTATTATTATTATTATTATTATTATTATTATTATTATTATTATTATTATTATTATTATTATTATTTTAATCATCAATATTATATACAGCTGCCAAATAAACATATAATAAGCCTAAATAGCTGGATCACAGATGTTCTTGCAGAATGTCTGTAAATTGTATGCATAAAACTTGGAATTGGTCATTTATGCATTATTTTTCTGTCATGAACTCAGACAAGTGTGATGAAAGAAAACAACCTCACCTTCTTAGTCATTTTCAATGTCAATCTATTACTCCTTAATATCAGTTTGCAAAATGTTTTCTGTGTGTTGACAAAAAAAAGTAATAAATCGCCGGACACAAGAATAACAGTTCATGTTTACTGCAGCATTTTGTTGGAACACACTATCTGTCCCTGGCGTGAATGGATTCATAGGAATGCATAATTTCAGTTCAAAATCGCGTTATGTTCACAAGCTGTTTGAAAGAGCTCAACCAGAGCCAGGTTTTGCGCTCTTAATGGAAGGTGAGTTTTCAAGTGTACTTGTAACAAAATGCACAGTATTGTCTAATGCCCTTGAATGTTTTATTTCTGCAAGCTTTAGAACTCTTGTAAGAAAAAAAAGAATCTTCACTTACTGTAATTACTGTATAAAATATCTGTGGTATTGTCAGTATTCAAAGCCACTCCACTCAAGCCAATTCAAACAAGCTCAACTTGTATACTTTCTGCCACGATCCATGCGTACAGTATGAGATATGATAAGTAATTCACAATTCTTAGCTGAATTTCTACAAGCATCTCGTTCAACGAGCTCAGTGTCAGACTGGGTGTGGTTGAAGTCTGTCTTACCCTGGTTTTTAGTGACGCTTCCACTTGAGGCCCCCATGTTTCGTCAGACACCTGAGAGACTGTATACGACTCACAGGTTAATGTAGTCTTTGACGCAGGCAAATTAGCACAACAAAAATAGACCAATTGACCCCATTAATTTCTTCTTCCACAATTATCCCAAGGGCCGGAGGAAGGAGGCGAAACAATAAATCACAATTAAGCCCAAGTCAGCTGTGTTCATTAAGCTTCGTAAGGACTAAATCTGCACTCTTCATTCAGGGAGATTTGCAATCAGAGGTATGGGTCACTTAGATGCAGAAGTAGTCAGAGGATTGATTAAGATGGTCTGGAGAAGTGTCGGATTGATTAGTTAGTGTGTATTAGGCTTTAAAAAGAGACGTTAAAGTGGAGGTTTGGCACAAGTTAAAATGAGTCTTTCTATATTTGGTAGGTGTATTGAATTTTTTTTGTAAACATCTCCCCCCACATACACACACCTTTCATTTTTGATGTGATGTTCAAAAGTAGCTTTTTTTCCCTAAAAAAATAAAATAAAATAAATAAATAAATAAATACATGCATGCGTGCACACGTTTGAAGGAAGTGTGAAAAGGAAGTGTTCAATACACAGAATACTAGGGGAGAGCGGGGCACAAAGTAACACTTTTTGGTTTTGGTCAAATAATGAACAAAGTAATGGTGTTAGACAAACCATATTTTTTTTGCCAGGAACACACAAGCCTCTCATACAAATGAGCATTGAAATTATGATCGCCAGACCTATGGTTTTTGTGCAGTATTGCCAAAAGTGCCAGGAGTAAAAATGTTACTATTTACCCCACCTGCGGGGCAAGTTGTAACAGACAGGGGGTTAGTTGTAACACATGCATATAAAGGCAGATTTCACACAATTAATTAAAATCCAGCTTACTTTCAATAGTAGCTATATTTCCCGAGTAATTGGCTTATTTCTTTTTTATTCTACATAGCACAGTATGTTTATGTATTTATTTGTTTATTGGATAAACACATTTGAATTTATTTGCATTATTATCTATTTATCCATTATAATACAATGCATTTATTTGCATTATTATCCATTATTGTACAGTGCATTTATTTGCATTATTAGCAATAAAATAATTTTATTTCTATTAAAACATTATTTTCTATTAAAAAACATTTTTATTTAAAAAGTTCTCAACATTACACTCAAAATTCTAAAAAACTATTTGTTAGTTTGTTAGTTTCGGTGTCTAACAGTGTGTGGCTTAATTGTAACACCCTGTTACAACTAACCCCGCTGTGTCGTGTTTTCCTAAAACCTAGCTAGCAGTCACTGTGTGTGTTTTACATCTTTTAAAATAGTTTCATCTTTTAGTCTAGAAGACGGTAATCACAGCAATATAAGATTTTACATTCATACTTTCACAGATTTTTTTTTTAAATAAAAAAAATATCGAGTAAAATAAAAAATACTTTTATGCTGCAAAAATGGTTTCTCCTGTGTTTCTCATCCAAATTTCGGCTAACTTTTTCAATAACTGGCAGGAGGATGTCTGCCGACACTGTGGTGAAAACCTCAGAAGCATGCCATGGTTAACCCTGAGCAAATATCTTAAAAGTCTGTGTTACATTTAACCCCGCGTTACTTTGTGCCCCGCGCTCCCCTACTCTTTGTTCATTAGCATTGAATTAATTGTTAGCAATTATTAGCATTGACGTCATCATGGACAATCATGTACAACATTTCATTACTTTTTCAAAAAGAGAGTCAACACTTTTTGAAGGCAGCTCAAATTAATATTTAACAAAACCTCTGGAGATTCTTGACTGTTTGTCCATAAGACATTTTAAAGGTGCAATATGGAAGTTTGACACCCAGTGGTTGAACTAGGTATTACATTCCTGGATCAAAACAAAGGCAAGCGCAGTTTGCCAGATTGAGGAGCAAGTCTGATGATCGAGTCTAAAGGCTGATTTAGGCGTGTTCTAAATTAAAGCAACGTTACACAATAGAAGGAATATTTTCCATATTAAAAGGAGTTTTTGTTCTAACTAACACCTCGAATTGATAAATTAGAAACGGCTTCTATTTCTTACAGCTAACCAACAGAATAAACTGACAATGATACCCTCAAGTACACCTCATGTGCTTTATTAAGTGTTAAATGCTAGTAATGTGAGTTTGAATGCCGTTTCACATGACATGCATTGCCATACCACTGAAAGCAGCAGTAGATTTAACAGATTAACGCCGATCTTGAAATAAAATAAACCGTTTCAAAATTGAACTTTAGAACTGTGACTCAAAACTAACACATGGTGAGTCAGCATGTATATTTAATAATGTTAGAGAAGTTTAATATGGATTTAATTTTGTGAATGAGAGCATATTCTGTGCTTCTGAATGGCTGTATTTAAATTTCTGTCGTGTTTCGTCTGGTGCAAACAGCCCAGTTGCTTTTCACTGCTAATCACATCACATATCGTGTTGTTAGGACACGCGGTTACAATGCAACTTGCTCATTTAATGTTTACGTTTGTAATATTTATATTATTAGCTAATTAATAACCACATCATGTGGAACTTTGAATCTGCATCTCATTTCAGAGTCTGCTACTGTCCACCGAAGGTTGCATTTCGGTCACGGTTCGCACACTTTGAGAGCCTTTCTGAATGAATGTGTGAAATATGTGGATTTCCACCAAGGCAACCCGGGGTGCTGAAATATAATTGGCTAAACTGGCATTGGGCGGGTTAAAAGAACAAAAACAAAGGCACGGGAAACACATTTTCAAAGCAGAATATCTGACTTCAGCATTGTTTTTCAGATAAACAAGAATGTCAATTTAGCATGTTTCTTAAATATCTGAAAACATATTATGGTATTTTTATGCTTTAGATAAGTCAAAAACTTGCATACAGCACCTTTAATGTAATGTTACATTCTTATTCTGCACTAAAAAGTTACATAACCCCTGTACATTTTCCTTCCTTCCATCCTTCATTTCTGTGTAAAATAAAGATCTAAACTACCGTGTGGTTTCACATCTTTGAGGATAATATAAAACTAGAAAACTCTTTTTGCAGTGTAGCCCAGTAGTTCCTTTAATCACTTTCTCCAAACCACAGAGTCAACACTTTTTGAGGACAACAAATATTGCTCTTTGACAACATCTCTAGAGATTTCTGAGATCTTTAATTGCTGCACAAGGAGTTTCACAATCTTTGTGTTCTTTTTTTCCAGAATGTGTATCCATACCTGTCAACATTGGGATTTAAAAAAAAATCAAACCTACCCAGAAGAGCTACCAAAATGACCCCAAACTCTTTAATCTGTTCAGAGCAGTTTAATTGTGGTTAAGTCTAGTTGAAACCGTTACAAATATGGGGAGGAAGCTTTAGCTTCAAATGATAGAATACCTTACACAAATTTCAAACATATTAAAAATAAAAGGTTTATCCTTTTAAAATCAATGGCCTATACAGAAATTAAATCAAGTCATAAATCTCTTATTCACTGTATTTAAATTTTGATTAAAGTTATTAGTTATTTAGTGAAGAGCAGTGAATCTCTCAGTTTGTCTGTTTTGTTTGATAACAGAGGTGTTCCTTTAAGAATCCACAGATTTATAATGAAAACATTCGATTACTTTTGTAACTGTTTGTACTCATTGAAGACAAACTATTTGTGTTTAAAATAAAGCATGTCAGGCCAGACATGTTTACATATTAATAAGTGTATTTGTCTGTTTGCAAACATACCCAAATCCAAAAGTGTCTACTTTCGCTTTAAATCGTGTGTACAGAAGCTGATCTGGGAATAGTGTCTTTACAGAGAGCATCCTTCAGTCAGCATCGATACATGACTGGACTGATTTAGAGGTTCCATTGGAAGGGTGACACATACTGTAGCTTTAAAGGAAATGAAGTGAATGCTATTTTTAAATGAATTTCAATGTGCTTTTAAGCTGAAATAAAGTGAAAACATAATTCTCTTGAACAGCTTTTGCAATTATATCACATTTGGGGGGTTTTTTGATGCTATTTTCACTTTTTATAGAAAGATTAAAAATAAATATGAGAAATAAGGTGATGCAGTGGCGCAGTAGGTAGTGCTGTCACGTCTGCAAGAAGGTCACTGGTTCGAGCCTCGGCTGGGTCAGTTGGTGTTTCTGTGTGGAGTCTCTCTGCGTTCACGTAGGTTTCCTCCGGGTGCATCCACTGTGTAAAACGTGCTGGATAAGTTGGCGGTTCATTCCGCTGTGGCGACCCAGGATTAATAAAGGGACTAAGCTGAAAATGAATGAATATGGGAAAATACTTAAATGGGATGAGAACGGTATATAATAGTAAAATAAGTGAGAATTCCAGCAAAAATGGGAGGGTAGACATGTATGTGTGTATCTGACAGTTGGTAAAAAAAAAATACACTACAATCCAGACAAAATGTAAATAATATAAAGGTTAAAGTTGATTCATTTGTATCCAGATCTAAATCAGTTTGTGGTTGCATGTTTCTGAGGATTACTGTTGCACCAGCAGTTCTTTGTCAGATATTGTTTGAAGTTAATTAATTACTTGTCCTGTTATGCTAATTGTTGCAGCATTAAAACAAAAAATCTATTAGAAATAAAACACGATGTTATCAGTCCATTTTTCATTCCTAATACGGCCGTGTGAAAATTGCTCAATTTAGTTTCATCTTAGCGTTATCTCTCCACTCACTGCTAAAGGACGTACATCAACACTTTTCATCAAACTAGTTAGCAAAGTGCAGCCACATTCATACCTCTCAAAATCATTACGAAAATGCTGCGGTGGTTTCACTTATTCATCAACATCTTTATTTCACATTTTGACCAAAGCATTACGAAATGAAAATTACCACCACCCGTCGTGTCTAATGCCTTTTTTTTTCTCATCCCATAATTCTGCAAACCCTTTCAGCGTGCATTCAGTTGTTCTCTGACGGCAGGAGCAGTGGCGCCTCTTCGTTTAGAGGAATAAAAAAACAGTGAGTGAGGGAGGGATGAGTGGAAAGGAACCCACCTCAATCAAGAGGTCCATTCATAATTGAGGAGGGGAGAGATCTGTGCAGCAGGTCAAAAAACTCTACTGCATAATTGAGGAGCAGCTAAAGCTGGAGTGGCTCCATGGTGGCACTCTGCAGTCATAAAAAAAGTTCCTGAGAGCCGCTTCGTGTGTATGTTTGCGCTTGTGTTTGTGTGTGTGAGCGTGCGCGTTTGGTTGCACCTTGCCATGTCTGTGACCCAGCTAATCCCGAGTGCACCAAGTAGAGTCTTTTTAACTGCACATTCTAGAGGTCTTTCAAGCATTATAAGTAAGTTTACATGCACAAGCTGACACGGGGATGCTTAATAACCCAGCAATGTCTTGTACATGGTTTAAATGGGGTTCGTTTAGCGGGCAAAAGTCATACAAGGGTTGCACAAAAAAAAAATCAGTTGGCACTCTAGTTTTACCTTGTTATGAACTCATTTCTGACAAAGTATATCAGTATTTATGACACACAAATATATTTAAATTACTGTAGATTACACTAGTTAACCTTAATTGTGCTTTATACGCTCCTCAAAATATAGGTAGAACAGCTGTTACTTGGGAGTACCTTTTCAAGTGGTAAATGTTTGTACCTGACGTGTCCATAAAGGTATGCATTTAAAGTGTGCATATTAGTGAAGCTTTTGAAAAAGTACAACCCATTGACAGTTTTTGCATATTTTTGTTTTACTTTGTAAAAGTATATATGAAACATCTATATGTGTGTGTTTATCTTATCTTACCTTGCTTTATTTTATCATAAACTGTACATTACATTTACATTTAGTCATTTAGCAGACATTACCGGTCAAACAGTAAGATTTATATATTTTTCTGCTCTTTTCTGCTTACAAAATCTGCATTTATTTGCTTTTTTATTCATGTAGTTTGACAATATTTAAGTATCTTTACTATTTAAAATAACAATTTTAGTTATTATTTAAAGCTACCACTAAAACTGCTATTTATTTTGTTAAGTTTGTTAAATGCTATGTTTTTTTTTCATAAACTTATATTACATTTTAGAACAGTAAGATTTGTATTTTATTTAAAAAGAAGTGTCTTCTGCTCACCAAGTTTGTATTTATTTGATTTTGTTTATTATTGAAGTAAAGCAAAAATAAATTGAAATACTTGTTCTATTTAAAATGTATATTTTTAAATATTTTAAAATGTAATTTATTTCTATGATTTTGGTCTTTCTAATGTGTGAACGCTGAAAAAAGTCAATTCAGCCATTTTCAATGATAACAACAAAAACACAACAATATTAATAACAACAACAACAATAATAATAATAATAATAATAATATATTTTTTGCAACAAATCAGAGCATTTGAATGAGTTATGAAATATCATGTTACTGGTTTAATGATGAAATTTAGTTGTGAAGTCACAGGAATAAATTACATTTTAAAAGGTATTCTAATTGAAACCACTTATTTTACATAGTAGAAATATTTCTAATTGTATTTTTTTGCTGTAGTTTTGGATCAATTAAATGGAGTCTCAAGCTGCTCTAAAAATTTGACTGGCAGTGTACTTAGTTTTGTATATTTTACAACAACAACATATCATCTTATTAATACATACTAAACACATACATATACATTAATACATGCAGACATACACTACCAGTCAAAAGTTTGGGGTCAGATTTTTTTTCATGTTTTTTTATTATTATTTCAGAAAATTATTCTGTTTATCAAGGTGGCATTTATTGCTTTTACTATATTATTAATAATAATAATAATCACATATAATAATTCACAACAAGTAGGTCGCTGATTCGAGTCCCAGCTGGGTCAGTTGGCATTTCTGGCATTTCAGTTTGCATGTTCTTCCTGTGTTCGCATGGGTTTTCTCCGGGTGCTCTGGTTTCCCCCACAGTCCAAAGACATGCGCTATAGGTGAATTGAATAAGATAAATTGGCAGTAGTGTATGTGTTTGAATGCAAAAGTTTATGGGTGTTTCTCAGAGATGGGTTGTGGCTGGACGGGAATCCGCTGCATAAAACATATGCTGGATAAATAAACGGTTCATTCCACTGTGGTGACCCCAGATTAATAAAGGCACTAAGCTGAAAAAAATGAATAAATTAATAAAAATAATTAATATTAGAGTGATTTCTGAAGGATCATATGACTCTGAAGTCATGTAATGAAGTAATGAAGCTGAAAAATCATCTTTAAAATCACAGGAATAAATTATTAAGCTTATTTGAAAATCATACCGACCCCAAACTTTTGACAAGTAGTATATTTCTTAAGGTTTGCGTCTAGTTTAATTGAAATGGAAATAATAATAAAATTATTAGTAGTAGTATTAGTTAGAGTAGGAGGAGTGTACTGTAATAGTAGTAGCATTTACATTAATATATTTGATTGGTTGGTTGTTTTTGACTGTCCTTTTATTGTTAGAAAGAAAGAAAGAAAGAAAGAAAGAAAGAAAGAAAGAAAGAAAGAAAGAAAGAAAGAAAGAAAGAAAGAAAGAAAGAAAGAAAAGTGGTGATTTTGATGGATCATTAGTAGTTTAGTTTCTTTAAGTATGACACAACTTAGCATTTTACTGCGCCATTAATATCTCCGTAGGCAAGAATGATTCCAAATGCCAAATCTGTCTTCTGAGCAGACGCTCTTTTGGAAGATGCCATTTCTCATGACTGCAGAATGAAGTTGTTTTTTTTTTTACTCTCTGGGAGCTTGTGAATGCCCCGTGTTTGACCCTGAAGGGTTGAGTCATGTCTATTGGTCCTCTTCATTTCTGAGAGCCTTCTCACCTTTTCACAGCAATGTCACCTGTGCTTGAAAAAAGCAAAAGTTCAGCTTGTGCTACAAACGGTGAGTCAGTTTGCCTGACACATTCACCATACTGTTAAATTATGGATTTGCATTCCTCTTCCTCAGATGCCTAAGAGACTCGGCACCAGCAAGTCAGTAAATACATCTACAGTTTCTGGGAGTTTCTGCCAAAAAGAGAAGCAAGGAAACTTGTCATGAGGTGGAGTGGAATTTCCATACAGAGCAATTGGCTGTCAGAATTGGCTGCCAGTTTATTTTCCCCTCTTTCTCTCTCTCTTTTATTCTATCTCTCCATCTCTCTCTCTCTCTCTCTCTCTCTCTCTCTCTTCCCCAATCCCTTCTTACTTCAAGAATTGAACCCAGACACACATTTGCTGAGGGTTAACACGACAGAGGACTCTTTGGATGCAGTTTCTGAAAGGTTTCTGTCATGCATATGTAGTCATGACAGGGATGATATGCGAATGTGTGTGTGTCTATATATGTTTGTGTGCATATGCGAGGAGGGGGCATCTGTGTGTGTGCTGGTGTGTGACTGCGGTTCAGGCCACTCTCTTTGCTGACACGTCCCTGTAGCCTCTCAGTCCATCCTGATGCCTCCAGTAGTGCATATTTATACATATATTAAAATCAGGACTGAAGCTGGTCTTCGGCAATAAGTCACAGGAGTTAGCATTCTCTGTCTCCTTAGGGAACCGCTGGTGTCCAGTCTGTCTTTACATGTCCATTCAGATCTGTCTGAGCGCTACTTGGCAAACATATTTGCAAAACTCTGTCAGTCCTCAAGTTCCACAGAAGTTTTAGTTGCCCTGTTGATTTTGTGGAGGCAGACTTAGGACTGAATGCAAAACTAAACTAAAGTTGTCTTGCATTGCATGTATAAGAATGGAAGTTTTTGCAGATTTTTTAAATGCAAGTATTGTTTAACTAATTTTGCCCTGTAACTGATGTAGATATGTTTTTCATGTGAATTAATTTGCAGGTGTCACATTTTTGTTTTTATTCCTCATGAACTGTACTGTAGCTTCTGACCTTAAAATTAAATCAGACTTTGACAGTTTATGATTTTTTGACACCTACAGTTATGCTTAGTGCTCCCTAATTATTATTATTTGATTTGTATAATTATTATTATTATTATTACTATTATTATAAATCTGAAAATGGATAGAGATTATTAGCTGGGGTGCGTTTCAGCCAACTATGGTCGCAAGTTCAGTTCTTACAAACATAGTTCGTTAATTTGTCGTTTCCCAAATCCATCATTCCAACAAACATTCACAAACTTAATTCAACCATTAAAATAGAATTGGCAAAAATTAAATTAAGTTTAGAGAATATTTAATTAAGAAAATAAATTTATCGTAACTGCCAAAAAATGAAAATAAAATAAGAAAATAGGTAAATAAAAGGCAAGAAAATACAATATCAAAAACTGAATAATTATAAAATAAATAAATGGTAAAAAAATAAAATAAAATAAAATAATAATAATATTAATAATAATAAAATAAAAAAGGTGAAAAACTAAGTAAAAATATTAATAAAATAAATAAATGGTAAAAAAAATAAACGAAAAAAAGGGAATTATAATTATAAAATAAATAAATGGTAAATTATACTAAATAATAATAATAATAAAAAATGTATGGTAAAAAAATAAGTAATAATATTAATAAAATAAATAAAATAAATCAATGGTAAAAAAAAAAAAAAACTAAACCAATTAGAAAAAAAAAACTAACTAAATAAATAAATGGTAAAAAAAAACAAAAAAAAAAAAACAATGCAAGTGTGTACATTTGCCACTACATCTCTACACTCTCATAAATAAAGGTACGCGAGTTGTCACTGGGGTGGAAGCTTTTCAAAAGGTACACATTTGTACCTTAAAGGTCCATATTAATACCTCAAGGGTACATTTTACTACCTAGAAATTACAAAAGTGTTCGTCTTAATTTTTAGGTACTAATATATACTTTTGAGTTACCAATATGGACCTTTTAAGTACAAATATGTACCTTTAGAAAAGGTACCACCCCAGTGACAGCTCGTGTATCCAGTTATCCCCCTATGCCCTATTCCTTTCAAACATTCCAACATTTACACATGGATCAACTTTAAAAAATAAAATAAAATTAAGATAGTCTCTCTTATGTGTTATTTGCTTTTTTTACAGTTCAGCTTTTTAGCTATCTTCATATTGACAATTGCGTTTCCTTAGTAGGTAACTTTAAAATAATTTATGCCATTTTGCATTTATGCATAGATGACTTATCTAAAAATGGAATTTATGTTACGTGTCCAAAACTTGTAAAAACTAAATTAAATAGCATACGTTAATGGTTTTAATTTATAGTAGGTTATTTATTAAGAACGTATTAAGTATCTGTACTTACTGTATATAGCCTATATTAGAACAGTTGTAAAAGTTTTTCAAAAAGACTTTCAAAAAAAAAAATAAATAAATAAACAATATCCCACTTAATAATGATAATAATAATAACCCATAATAATAATAATAATAATAATAACATGCCTAATTTATATTATTAATGTTGTTATTATTATTAAGTAGGATTGTTTTTCATTTCTTAATAAAGCCTACTGTAAATTACAACCATTAACGATTTATAGGATTTATATATGAGATTAGAATGCATGTTAGCTAAGTGCTTTTATGTTGTAGAATAGAATATGGAATATTCTCAATATGTTTAAAGGAAACATAGGCCCTATATGTGCAGTTTACATTTTTTTCAATTAATCTGGAAAATGAGTGCATGCTTTTACCAATACTAATATAATATACTAATATTAATATAATAATTTTTTTCTTTTCATAAATGATGCATTGTACTATGTTGTTGTTTGGGAAACGCACCCCTGGATTGTTTTATGTGAGTGCTGATTAAGTACTCACGCCAGATATTCCAAAAGACATCCAGACCTTTGATTCAGCTTGTAACCCTTGGTCATGTGGGCATTAAAATATCGTGTTTGCATTTTTTTGTTTCATAAGCTGTTCACAAACAGACTTTTCTTTGAGTCATGTCTCAGCACATAAACTATTGATTTGTTTTGGCAATGGAACACCACCCACAATTAGGGCTTTGCTGTGAAATAAGATGCATTCCTCTTACAATGCATCTCTTCAGCGAAAAAGAAAAAAAAATAATTCATTGTTTGAGAGATCTGGCAACCTACCAGCTTGTGCAGATTACTTTGGTCAACATCTTCCTTATTTTCTCCTACCAGCACATACTGCATGTGTCATTACAAGTGTGAATGTTTTTATTCACAAACTGCTCATCATGTACCATGACTAATCATAAAAACACACACAGACAAATGTTCACAAATAGCTGTGTTTTAAGGCAAGATACTGTAGGTGAATAAGGTGTATATATACAGCCTGATCTCACGAGAAAACGTAAGTATTTTACGTTTTGCCAGTTTAGTGGCTAATTCATACGAGTTCAGTCGTACGAAATTGTACGATTTTAAAAAGGAGGCGTGGCACCTAACCCCACCCCTAAACCCAACCGTCATTGGGGGATGATCAAATCGTACGAAAATGTACGAATTAGATTGTACAAATTCATACAGATTAGCCACTGAATCAAAAAGTTACGATTTTCCGTGAGATTGTGTTGATATATAGGAGAAATGAAAATTTCATAGGCTAATAATGGGATAAAAAGAATTTAGCCTTCAGTGTCAGGTTTGAGCTATGAAGGTTCTGCTGAGGTGGAAATGTATGACTCGGTTATGATTGTTTGTATAAAAATATGGGTAACATTTTATTTTGTCACAATTCGTGGTATTAACAAATCATTAACAATAAACTACTAGTTAACTGTGTATAGTTAGTAAGGTAGAAGATGGGTTTAGGCTTTGGGTAGAATTGGGGATGTAAAATAAGATCATATTTTATCACTTCTAATGAACAGTTAATACCAGGTAATGGGCCAGTATTGCTTGCATGAGTTGTGACTTGGCCCACACAGAATCTGAGCTCATGTATTGGACAAATTTTGGACCTTTGTCAGTAAGGAAGGGGTCTTTCGAACCACCCGAATGCCCAATGGTATGGGCATGTTAAGGGGCCGTATAATATTGACCTTTTTTTTTATTTATTTATTTATTTTTTATTAAAAGCTGCTTTTATTCTAGCCTAAATAAAGCAAAGAAGACTTTCTTCAGAAGAAAAAAAATATATATAAGAAATACTGTGGAAAAAGTCCTTGCTCTGTTAAACATAATTTGGGGAATATTTAAAAAAAAATAATAATCACAGGTGGACTACTAATTTTGACTTCAAATTTATTGCAATTAAAATCTACAAACACAAACTGATAAAGTGCAAGAGAGGAAACACTTAAAAGTGTAAAAGGACAAGTTCTTTGCATCCAAAAATTGGGTCTTGTCGGGTCATTTTGGATCTTCCTTACATTAAACAAAAAAATAAATAAAAGAAAAATTAAACGATATATATACAGTATGAAAGCCCAAAATCACACAATTGGCAGGTGCTTAAAAATTAGTTTTTGCCTTTGTATTTCAAAATTCGGATCACAATAAGGAATTAGGAAACAATGGAAAGGGAAAAAAGAGGGGGAAAAGGAAAAAGTCTACAACTGTCATGATGGCTTAAAATCTGTTTTGCCTCCTTCTGGCCCACAGAACTTTCCAAGAAGCATCTAATGCTTAAATGGGGTCAGGAGAAGGTTAAAAAGCGCTACATGAGCGCAGTCATGAATATTTGAACTGCTGACTTGAAAAGACTTGCCGTGTTCATGAGGGAGGAGGCTCGTGTCACATCCTTTTCTCTTTCCCGCCACTGAGCAGCACTTGCCCTCACAACCGCAGGATTTTAGCCTCTGTGTTGGGTGGATATGAATACCCCCCTCAACACACCAATGTCTCTGTAGCGTAATGCTCACAGCAAATTTTCTAGTCAGAGGACTGCTGCCATCATGAAAGCATTCCTGGGCCGACGCTGAAAATATGCAGGATTTGACTTTTTAGTGCTGTTGATGATGACCGTTATCCACTACAGATCTACTTTAGAACAGATGCTGCTAGTTATTTGTATGATTATTTCTCTGTATTTATTTATTTATTTATTATTTTTTATGAACGTGCATTTTTCTTTTGTGCTTTTTCCCAGACATTCTGAAATGTGTAAAAATGTATTCAAATAATTTTAACACTATTCTGTCTTAGAAAATTACATGCCTTTATTAAATATATTATTTCTATCAGTCTGCCTCTCCATATGGCTGATTATTATGGTTATTAATATTAATATTATTATTGTTATTATTAGTAGTAGTAGTAGTATGTAATCTGCATCTTTTCAATGTAGCAAATTGTCATGCACATAAAATGAGATTAATGATTTTGACTTCAATTGAAAATGTTTTGCTTTACGAAGGATTTATTGACACTTGCATTTTTAAACAAATTTATTGGGATTGGATTTTTTTAAAGAAATTCATTCATTTTCTTTTCGGCTTAGTCCCTTTATTAACCTGGAGTCGCCACAGCGGAATGAACCGCCAACTTATCCAGCATTTGTTTTATGCAGCGGATGCCCTTCCAGCCACAACCCGTCACTGGGAAACACATACACACTCATTCACACACACATACACTACGGACAATTTAGCCTACCCAATTCACCTGTACCGCATGTCTTTAGACTGTGGGGGAAACCGGAGCACCCGGAAGTCCACACAGAAAAGCCAACTGACCCAGCCGAGGCTCGAACCAGTGACCCTCTTGCTGTGAGGCGACAGCACTACCTACTGCGCCACTGCATTGCCTTTTTTAAGAAATATCTTTTTTTATAATTTTTTTTTACATTATACATGTCTTCAATTTCACTCATGAACAAAATGTAATGTCTTCCTAATGAACAAAAGTGAACACGTTTATAATTGTACCATATCACAATTTCCACGAGCCCAAGATTATAATATGTATATGTATGTATGTATATATATATATATATATATATATATATATATATATATATATAGAGAGAGAGAGAGAGAGAGAGAGAGAGAGAGAGAGAGAGAGAGAGAGAGAGAGAGAGAGAGAGAGAGAGAGAGAGAGAGAGAGAGAGAGAGAGAGAGATGTATGTATAGATATGTATATATAGATATGTATGTATGTATATATACATGTATATATACAATATTAAATCACTTCAACTAACCCTAAATACATTAAGTAAATTAAGAAAATTCACATAAAGTACATTAAGAAAATAATAATAGAAAAAGTAGCAAAATTGTATAAAATAAGATAGTATCTATAAATAAATAAATAAATAAATAGACAACAATAATGGGTGTTACAATCAGGGATTGTGCTGTGCTGTTTTACAATGGTAGACTCGTATACTAAGTATGAGGGTCTGTACAGAGAGAGAAAAGAAAAAAGGGAAATTACAGTTTCATGCAAGATATGTCACATCATTCTCAAGGAAATATATTTAGCAGAGAAATACCAAAAATATGAGAATTTGCTAGAACCTCTAATTAAATATTTAATTTCAATAAGTGTCGATATAACATCAGATCATGAAGCCAGTGTGATGCTTTAAGTGGATCTGAAGATTTCCAATGCAATAAAATTAGTCTGCGAACCAGTAAAGATGCAAAGGCAATAAGGTTTTGTTGTCTTTAAGACTCAATTCATCAGGTGAAATGGGGATTGTATTTTAACAATAACAATTCAATAATAATTTTAATAATAATAATACGCCTATAGAAAATCATCATAACCTTTGAAAATCTATACCTTTACTCACATTTCAAAGGCTGGAAAAGTATTTGGATTGTAATTTGATTTCAGGGGTATGATGATTTTATATAGGCACTGTGTGTGTATCCTATATATCTCCTATATTACATTTTTATTCAGTTATATGAATAATTAAGGGTGTTATATACATCATTCTGCAAATTTACAAGCTCTAGAGGTGCATTTCTTTCAGTGAAACAGTTGTACGTGTGTTAAGTGGCTTAAGTGCCTCAGTGAATCAGGAGAATAGCTCCATTAATCAGGAAAAGGTTATTCTTGCCATTTTTCAATGTCTATAAATTAATTAATATAACACTTTACAAGAAACTCTTTTAATATTGTCTAACACATTCGCTAAAAGCATATGCTGATCCTGGTGTGCTTTTTTGTTCTGCGTCTGTGCTTGTGTGTGTGATCTTGTATTTATATTAGTGGAGTAGAGAGATTTTCAGGCTCTGTGATGAGTGCATCCTCTAAAGAAAATCTGGGTTCCGCTCAATTGTCCTCTCCTGGCGCGATTTAAAGTGAATTTCCTAACAATAGCTTCAGCGCTCTGAACTTCTCTTTGGCTGTCCGTCACAGTTTCTAAACAGGCACATCTGGTCCATGCAGAGGAGAAACAAACACAAACGACAAGCACAGGGACAAGATTAGCGATGAGGAAGCTGTTAGTCATGGTTTGTCCCACAATAGGCCTCCAATCTCCATCTTTAATGTTATACTGTTAGATTGTCCCGGCTGCTCCATAACATTACATACACATTTAGCACACACTGATGGAGATATGTCAAATATTCATGGACTATTAAAATAACGGAAATATGATTTGATTGTATATGCCATGTAGTTGATAGAACCTACCTATGAATTAATTCAGGATGGGCATATACACATTATTTCAACATAATTTAGGTCAAATGTGGGCAAACCCAATTGAGTTTGTTATTTTACCCAAACCAGCTATTATTAGATTTTTTTGAATGAATGAATGAATGAATGAATGAATGAAATGCCTGCATTTCTTTTGCAAATTCAGCTGATAAACACGTTGGACTGAAAATAATGTTGTTCATATTAATAGAGGATGAATACTATTTAACATTCCAACTGTAGTTTGTTTGCTACACTCACTAATATTGTATTTTACTTATTTATTTCTATATTGCTTGTTAACATACACATTTCCATTCGGGTTTTATTCTAATGAAGTTGATTTTGTTGAAGTGCGCTCTTTTTTCCCCTTCTGCTCCAGTATGTTGACTACTTATATTGATGACGACTGAAAGTACTTTGAGGAAAATTAGCTTGAACTCTCTGACTGTCTCACAGTCAATTACCGCATACACTCTTGTTGCATATCCTTAGGGTACACGATCTTTAATGTTTTACTGTGAAAGCAGAGATAGAGTACAAAATGTGTAGTGACAGTGTATAATACATTTTAGAAATAGCTTTCGCATTGTAAATACTGTTTTATAACTAGCTAATTTACTCGACTGACTGACTGACTGACTAACTAGCTAAATAAAGAAAGAGACAACTTCAAATGTTATTAAGACACGTTATCAGTAGTTATCAGTAGTATTTAAAAGACAGTAATTAACATTTTATTCAAATATAAACTGTTCTCTTGCAAGCATTTACTCGATAGATAGATAGATAGATAGACAAACAGACAGACAGATAGATAGATAGATAGATAGATAGATAGATAGATAGATAGATAGATAGATAGATATTTCTTTGTTTTTGTTTTCATGTAATTACCATAATAATTTTTGTTATGCATAATTATCAATCAATGTATTACAAGGGAAAAGGCAATTATGGAAATGTTTTGGATGCAAACCAATATTACACATTAGATGTGGAAACTATTCTGCGTTCTCCAAAAGATAATGATACAGATGAATATAATGGTGTAATGTCTCTAATCTATCAAATAGCTCGAATTAAACAAATGGTTTAGTTTAATGTTCAAACATGTCTGTGCCATTATGGAAGCTTACCTCAAACTCAATCATAATTATGTGATTTCGACAGGTTAACACCAAATTTTCTTCAATTATATGATGATCATGGATCAGATATGGAAGAATTGAAAAGAATACAGAAACAGATTTATTCATTTATGATCAAGGACATATGACAAAACTTCCATCAATCACAATTTTGTACTGTGTATAAATTTAATTTAAAGATTGAAACCCAGTCATGTAATCACTTTCTCTCAATTGTTTATTTTTTTGCATTCAGAAACATTAAAGAGAGCTGCTGAATACTGGAAGCATAAAAATCACTTAACATTAATTAGCATGGTCGTGATAAGATAGAAAGGAGAATTTTAGAAGCAGCTGACTAAAGCAATATCAACAGCACTTGAATTGAAAGAATGTTGTTGTTGTTGTTGTTGTTTGGGAAACATAAATCTCATATTTGGAGCAATGTGCCAAACAACAAAAATGTAAAGTCTTATTTATGATACAAAATGGGGTATAAAATAATTCTTATTTTAAAATATAACTTAAAAATGCTAGTTTGTTTATTTATTTTGATAGTAGGAATCAAAAACAATGTATTGTAGTTATTTCCTTTAAAAAGACTGAAAAAGATGAGTCCTTTCTAGAGAGCTCGCAGAATCGAATTGCTTTAAAAGTCCCAAAGAGGCTTGTTTTGAAGAACCTTAAGTGCACAACTTCCTAAAAGCTGTTCCCAGACCTGTGCAGACTGACGCATCTTTCATCAGCAGGGGATAATAACCAGACCGGTGCGAGTCGGCGTCCCCCTGGAGAGCCCACACTGATTGATTCAGGAAAATGTTTAAACAGATGATACCTGAGGGGACGCAAATAAATTGTGGTGTGGGTTCTTATTTGTGGAAGGGATCAATACCATTCGAAATGAGTTTGGGACCCTGTGTGCCTTGTCTAGTGGTTTAATATAGAGGAGGTGAAGTGTCTGCATGGAAGTCGGACAGACAAAGGGAGAGAGAGAGAGAAAGTGCACTCACACCCATCCTAAAGGGCACCAATCAAATCTGTGTTTTACAGCAAGTCAATCATCACCCGCGCTTTTATTTGAGACCGTAAGCTGCAGCAACTTATTTGAAGTTGGGATATCAAAACTTTGTTCTTCTCTTAGGTGCGATTTATGAAAGAAAAAAAAAAAGCCTGCATTTTTTTTTGCACTCCCATGAGAGTATGCCTGAAATCGTGTATTTGTGTGTGTTTTTTGCTGAAAGATAGGACAGTAATGGATCAAATTACATCTCGCTGAAGTGGACCGGCTGTTTTTATTTGCCTTTGTAAACAGCTAACATCTGCTATCTGTGTGCCCGGTTGAGACTTTTTTCCCCCATTTAATATCTCTTTTCTGTATCTCACTGCAAGGTAGCTCTGTATTTTTCAAGTCATTGAGTGAGAAAGGAGGACAATCATTAAGAATTATCTACAGCATTTCACTGATAAAGAATAAATAAATAAAACGACTTGTATGATGTGCTTAACTAAATTAAGAACATATGTGTATAGAAGCAGCTAGATAAAGACATTTATTTCAATCGAATGTAATTAAAATGAATGGCATCAAATCATTGCTGCAGATGGAAACTGAGCAAATATAGAAGTGTCTTCTGTTCTTATATTTTTCTCTATATTTTAAAAGCTATTCTTATAATGCAGTGTTAATTTTTTAATAATTAGTTCTTAACGTGCATACACGCATATTGATTTATTTTATTGTGTTTTCACTGTCACACATTTAACTATGTATAAGCAAATGTACAGGCTTTAATAGCCGCGACACTGAAGAAAAAAAAAGAGGATTCCTTGAATTTACTCAATTTTTTAAGTCAAGTGATTATAAACTGTTTATTTGGGCTGGGTTTAAACAAACAAAAGTTTTACTTAATTACTACAAAATTTAAATGACTAAATTAACAATACTAGTTTAAAATTGTTTGTTTAAATTCAACACATATAAATTGTTTGCAACAAGTCTGCAGACATCATTTGTTTCAGTGTAGACTGTTATTTTTCCAAACAAAAACAAAGGTGTCATTTGAGCTTTCATTGCTCTTATGTCATTGTCAGCAAAGGCAATTATTTTATTTTATTGTCAGTATGTTTAAGTGTCGATTTCATTATTTTACTGTTGTCTAAATGTTTTTCTCCTTTTATTGTTTTTTTACAGAGGTGAATTTCTATCAACACATCATTCTGACTATTAAACACAGCCTAAGAGGAAATGCAAGAGAAAAGAAGTGAGTACTAATTTCCTTCAAAACCATGCAGGCATACTTATTTCTGTCCTTTATTATTGCTGCCGTTTCTTAGTATTTATTTCCGAGACCACTTTCGTGGTCTGATGTAATGTACTTGTCGCAGACGGGGAGGAAAAAAAAGTATTGATTTTTCATATCCAGTTGCTGTCCTTTCCTCATGTCAAAAACGAGCCACATTTTAGCTGAAAAGTTAGTGTCAAACTGTGCGACTTAGTTTGTCTTCAGTGCTTATAGTGCGCTCCAGGGCTGTTCCCTCTCGCTCACACGTTCAGACATGATGAGTATCAATAATTCATGGGGACTCGTGCTGACCCTGCCTGTAGTGACCTCTGTCATGTCCTGCCTGCTGCTACTTTATAAATAAACATCTGTTCACGCCGGGCTTTCGACTGTCGCTCATACAGGATGTATGTGTGTGTGCGTATGCATACAGAAGTGTCCCTTTTTGGAAGCCCACCATATTCCCTCAACAGCGGACTTTTGTTTCAGCTGAGTTCGTATCAATATCAAGCTGAGTTTGTTTCATATCAAAGTGAATAAATCCTTGAATTGTTTTTAATCTTTTGAAGTAAATAGGTTTGAGCTACATATTCTAAGCTACATGAATAGCTTTGGAATGTGTCAAGACATTAAATATTTTGCTATTCAACTTGGAATCTCACACTTTCAAGAAATCTCACTCTCAAATGCGTCTTTGTGCTTGTTTAGTTACTTAGTGTTCTTTCATAGTCCTAAATGACGCACAATGTCATTTGTACAGTCTGATGCAAATGAACACGTGGCCAGAGTAGCATTTAAGCTCATAGCCAATCAGCTGTAATTAGTTGAGTTCATTACGGAAAGCTTTCCCCCCCCCCTATAAAACAGCAGTTTTTAATTGTAATTTTAATTAAGTGTAATCTACAACTTGGGGGGAAAATACATTTAACCTTAAGTACACACACCTGCAAAACATCAGGAAAAAAGCAAGCAAGAAAAAAGCTGTTTGTTAAACCTGAGCATATTCTCACCAGTGATCTGTGTTGGTATTTGTGTTCATCATTTTCTTAAGCTTTATTTTAATTGCTTGACAGTAAAGTACAAAAAGTACAAACAAAATGTTGAAGTTTGCGTGTGTGCAATACACAGAGCAGTTTGTTTGGTATCTTCTTCAGTTGAACTTTGCACAGTGCTTCGTCAGTCTAAGATTGTTTATAATCTAATGCTCATTTAACAATAATTCTACCAAGAGCTAAATTGAATTAAATGCATAGAAAGCAATCCATAATTTAATCAAAAAAAAAAAAATGAATAGAAATCCTCCAGCAATTATGTAAAATCTGCAATGTATCTACGTTTTTTTTTTTGTTTGTTTTTAGACCACTACACAGGATAGTTTTTTAAAATCATATAAAATCTCTATACATTCTCATTGTTCTTTGAGCGGAGTTAATCAAAGCTCATAAATCACATTCACAGGCACTTTAGGCATTAAGCATGCAGAGTCAGTCACCCTTGTGCAATTAATGGCAATTAAACCTATATTTTTTATTCCGTTTTCTACTTTCAACTCAAAGGAGTAATTGCTTTTTACAGCTTTTTAGTCAGTAGCCTTTTTCTGTGGATCGCTAGTTATGAGGGATTCCCAAACCACTTTTTAGAAGGGTTTACATTAAGGCTGCGCAATATATAGTTACAGTACCGATATCGCAATGTGCGCATTCGCAATCATGTCTGCAATGTTGAGTTGGGATTATATAGTTTAGGATTATATATTTTATACTGGGATAATATAGCAACAGTTCTGGAGAGTTACTGCATGTTTTTAAGCCCAAAGATAGTTTAGACACATGTAAGATTAATAGAAGACACATGTAAGATTAATAAAAAATCATTTTATTAAACTGTTAATACAGTAAAGTCTTTGTAGTGTTGTTTTGTTTGATTTTTTTTTTTCAGTTTCTGTACCTGCATACGATTTGACTATACCCTGAAAATCACTGTTTATTTCACTTTTATTTGCTCTGTTGCATTTGTTAATTTCATGCATGATTTGAAATTGAAATTGAAATTGTATTTATATTGAATTTTTTTTTCTTTTTTTAATATTTCCCAAATCATGTTTAACAGAGCAAGAACATTTTCACAGTATGTCTGATTTTTTTTTCTTCTGGAGAAAGACTTATTAGTTTTATTTCGGCTAAAATGAAAGCAGTATTTCATTTTTTATGAACCATTTTAATTTCAAAATTATTAGCCCCTTTAAGCTATTGTTATACAATAACTTGCCTAAATACCCCAACTTGCCTAGTGAACCTAATTAATCTAGTTAAGCCTTTAAATGTCACTTTAAGCTGTATAGAAGTGTCTTGAAAAATATTTAGTAAAATATTATATACTGTCATCATGAGAAAGATAAAAGAAATCAGTTATTAGAAATGAGTTATTAAAACTATTATGTTTAGAAATGTGTTGAAAAAAAATCTTCTCAACGTTAAACAGAAATAGGGGAAAAAATAAACAGGGGGGGGGCTAATAATTATGGCTTCAACTATATTGCAGAAATACAAAAGATCTATCTATCTATCTATCTATCTATCTATCTATCTATCTATCTATCTATCTATCTGTCTGTCTGTCTGTCTGTCTGTCTGTCTGTCTGTCTGTCTGTCTGTCTGTCTGTCTGTCTGTCTGTCTGTCTGTCTGTCTGTCTGTCTGTCTATCTATCTATCTATCTATCAACTGTTTTTATCTATCTATCTATCTATCTATCTATCTATCTATCTATCTATCTATCTATCTATCTATCTATCTATCTATCTATCTATCTATCTATCTATCTATCTATCTATCTATCTATCTATCTATCTATCTATCTATCTATCTATCTATCTATCTATCTATCTATCTATCAACTGTTTTTATCTATCTATCTATCTATCTATCTATCTATCTATCTATCTATCTATCTATCTATCTATCTATCTATCTATTTATCTATCTATCTATCTATCTATCTATCTATCTATCTATCTATCTATCTATCTATCTATCTATCTATCTATCTATCTATCTATCTATCTATCTATCTATCTATCTATCTATCTATCTATCTATCTATCTATCTAACTATCTAACTATCTATCTATCTATCTATCTATCTATCTATCTATCATCAGGGATCCTCTTGTTCATGTTTAAATTGCATAGAGGACAGTCATTAGTGACTAAAAACGAGACTCACCACTGGACTTTTTTTAATTAGAAATTCTATGTCAGCGCTCTCTCTGGCCTACATTTTTTGCAGAGCATTTTCCCTTGTATTTTTAGTCATGATAATTTGATGTGTAAATTTAGTGTGATTAATTTTTAAAATGCAATTACTCATGCCCCCTGACCCGTATGTAAAATCTGAATTAAAGAGATTTAATACAGTACCATATTCGCGCTAGTTTGCTGTGCTTTGGTAAAGTTAGAAAAAGGCTTTAACCTTGATTTTTTTTTTTTCCTCTCATACTTGCTCTGGACTTTCTCATTCTTTCATCACTCTCATAAGCTGCCTCCAGAACTAATGTTCTGTTCATGTCTTTTCATCCACTCAGTTTATCCACAGACAGGGTTTCATTTACATCCACTGTTTCATTCTGTCTTCAGCACTGGATTATTTTTGAGTCTTTCAGAAAAATTAGATTAAAAAAAAAAAAGGTTGCTTAAGCTTCATTAAATGTTTTACTATTTTATATTCAGTAAATGGATGAATGAATTAATAAATGTTATTTTTGAATAGTTAGCAGGATTGTTAAATGTGTTTTTCTTTTTTATTCTAAACTAAATCATCCTTTTAATTTCTGGGAAAAAAGTTTTGACTGTTATATTACAGTTTTTCTCAGTCACTTTGGTGCATTTCTCACAACACTATTTACATTTGCACTACAGTTAAGGCATTTCTCAAAATCATTAGTCATTTGTGCACATCATAGTAGCAGTTTCTCATTCCTTCCAACAAATTGCAAATGCTTTTGGACATGCATCAATTGCTTTCATACAACTCTCTGCTGTTTTATAACATTATCAGTTGCTTATGTCATGTCAGTCAAAATTAACTAAACTTGTGAATTCTGAATAGTCATTCCATATGAAACTAATAGTCCTCTTTTCATTACTTGAGTTATTACATACAAAATGTTGAACTAGTTGTGAAAATCTGTCAAGCTAATTTTATAAAACATTTTAAATCTTTTTTTTTTTTTCCTGAAATCGTCTTCTAAACTGAACAATTTCATTTATAGACCTATGTATATTGTAGGTTCAGTTCCAACATGTATTGCAGTATTGTTTACAGTTGTGCACAGCTCTACCCAATGGGAGTTTATGTTTGTTGTAAATAAGGGTGTATTTATTATTTTGCACAATGCTGTGAATAAATTAGAATTGCAAAGAGCATATGCAGTAAAAATGTGAAACATACACATTCAGTGTCTTGTACTCAGATTCCTCACAAAATGCAGTGATGTCTAACTTTACTGTAGTTTTCAAATGGCTTTGCAAATAGTATATGGTGCTGTCTTGATCATTTTCAGGAAGTGTCACCAAAATCTGACTCTTTTGCATTGGAAAAAATGTACAGAGTAAACTGTGATAATGAAAACATGACAAAGCGTTTTGACTATCTTGTTCATAAACAATGGTGTCAGGACTTTTCATCTTGATGACACTGGCAATTTCATTGACATCAATACTTGCTTTTGAGGAATGAGCTCTCCATTTTGAGCAAGTGACACGCTTTTGCAGGTTATCAACTAAATTTAGCAGTTTGCACTAATTGTTTTGAGAAATGCATTAACTGTTGTGCAAATGTAAATAGTGTTGTGAGAAATGCACCAAAGCCAAACTGAGAAAAACTGTTAGCAACATTTATACAGATATTTAAAAGTAAATATGAAATGTAATTTCTGGTCAGGTCAGTGGTTTGAGTGAAGATACAAGTACACCAAAGACGATGTTTCCTTTTGTGAAGTGTTATTATAGTATAATTATGTCATTAGCTGTTTGTTTGTTTGTTTGTTTTTTCTGGTGTATGTACTGTACAAAAAAAAAATCAAGCAGCTTCAGCAAATTATTATTTAGTTATCAGTTCCATAAATATACTTTAGCTGTCCAATCAATTTCTTACTTCAAATATTGCATTGTTGACTCAAACTTGATTCAATAAATATACACTCACCGGCCACTTTATTAGGTACACCTTACTAGTACCAGGTTGGACCCTCTTTTGCCTTCAGAACTGCCTTAATCCTTCATGGCATAAAGTCAACAATCTACTGGAAATATTCCTCAGAGATTTTGGTCCATATGATAGCATCGTGCAGTCGCTGCAGATTTGTCAGCTGCACATCCATGATGTGAATCTCCTATTCCACCACCTCCCAAAGGTTATGATGTATCCCATTGTCATGTATAAGAAACCAGTCTGAGATGAAATCACCTTTCTTCCCCATTCTGATGCTCACTTTGAACTGCAGCAGATCGCCTTGACCATGTCTATCTAAATGCCTAAATGCATTGAGTTGCTGCCATGTGATTGGCTGATTAGAAGTATGCGTTAACGAGCAGTTGGACAAGTGTACCTTATAAAGTGGCCGGTGAGTGTATGTAAATAAATACTATATATTGTTGACTGAATTTCTTTATTAATCCAGATTTTAAAAGATGTCTTTTTAAGTTTACCAAAGCACGTATTTGTTTACATTTTATTTATTAACGTTTTATTAATTAACATATTTCAATGTAGTCTAGTATTTCTTCAGCAATAGCACATTCAATTAATTTATTAATTTTTTTTCGGCTTAGTCCCTTTAATAATCAGGGGTCACCACAGCAAAATGAACCGTCAACTTATCCAGCATACATGTTTATTTTACACAGCGGATGCCCTTCCAGCTGCAACCCAATACTGGTAAACACCCATATACTCCTGCATTCACACAGACACACTACGGCCAATTTAGCTTATTCAGTTCACCTATAGCGTATGTCTTTGGACGGTGAAGGAAACTGGAGCACCCAGAGTAAACCCAGACAAACACGGGGAGAACATGCAAACTCCACACAGAAATGCCAACTGACACAGCCGTGACTCGAACCAGCGACCTTCTTGCAGTGAGGTGTTTGTGCTACCCACTGCACCACCGTGCTGCCCCAGCACGTTCAATATTTATTATTATTATTATTATTATTATTATTATTATTATTATTATTAAAATTACTATAATTACCAATATTTAGTAATACTACATCCACATCCATCCAAGCAGCCCTAATGAAATACTTATTTCCTGGTTTCTTCAGCTTCTCTCTACTATAATTATCCTGGCAGCTCCATAACACCATTTCAAATTTGTTTGTTTTGATAGTCAGTGAAACAATTGCAGATGGGTCTGGATGGTTGTTCTTCCAAACTCATTTTCGCTCTATTTTTGCCACTTTCTCTCATTTTGATTGAGGCAGCCTCCACCTCTTTTAGTCACGCAAATATAGTGAATCCAATGGATTAGGATGAGGCATCTGGGCTTCCATGTGTGTGACCGGCTACCTGAATTGAGACATCTGCTTTGGAGACAGTTTGATGAGAGATGAAACACACAGCGATAGGTAGTGCTTTTCATTTAATCTTTGAGCTCTCACGCAAGAAAGCATGTTGCTTTTTTGCCCTTGCTGTCCCTACTGAAAAAACCAACTTAAACCAGCATAGGCTGGTTGGCTGGTTTTAGCTGGTTGACCAGCCTGGTTTTAGAGGGGTTTTGGCCACTTTCAGGCTGGTTTCCAGCCATTTCCAGCCTGGTCTTAGCTGGTCAGGCTGGAAAATGACCAGCTAAAACCAGCTTGACCACCTTGCCAGGCTGGAAACCCAGCCAAAACCAGCTATGTCCAGCTTAAACCAGGCTGGTCAAGCTGGTTTTAGCTGGATTTAGCTGGTCATTTTCCAGCCTGACCAGCTAAGACCAGGCTGGAAATGGCTGGAAACCAGCCTTGAAAGGGCCAAAACCCCTCTAAAATCAGGCTGGTCAACCAGCTAAAACCAGCCAACCAGCCTAGGCTGGTTTAAGCTGGATTTTTCAGTAGGGGTATGTTTTACTAGAATAAAGTCTTAAAACTTGATTGATTTTTAGCGACGTAATAGTATTCAGAGTTTACTTTAGCATACAGCTGTGCCAGATTATGTGTGTGTGTCTGTTTTTGAGTGTACGTTTGCAAAGGCCTTTCTTCACACAGTGCTGACTCTGCACTCTTGTGTTGGTAGAGAGTTTATTGTTGCAGACTATCGAATAGAGACACACATTTTTAGGAAAAGAGAATTGCTCTGCTCTTCCCCTGAGAGGAGTGAGAAATACACAGAGATGGGCAGAAGGAGTACGAAGCCAAATATAATAGACCCGGTTTCTTCTCAGGACTTCAGTTAAGCATGCTAAACATGTTTCCAGAAAGGACACGTGTTGCTGTAATGCTGACCACTTCAATAAAGATACCTTGCACACCTTTAAAGCCACCTCAATCACGACACTTTCCACACACATTTGTCTCCTGTTAAAACACTGTGTTGGGGGGTTGAGACACAATATGTTCCAAATCTCTTGCTGACAGTCACATACAGTTTTATTAGCGATAGGAGGGCAGGCACTGGCATGTGAACACTTTCATCTCCCATCCAAAAACACCTTCAGCCCCTTTAAATGATGTGCGCTGTCAGCAGCCTATTGATTTTATATTGCAGATATGAAGTCTTCAGGTGTTCAAGGTTGACAAGGACGACTGCGAGCTGCCAAGTCCAATATTAGTCAACGTATCATCAAAGGCCGCCCTGCCTCATCAGCCAATCACCAAGGTTTTTCAAGAGCCACTTTGCAGGAGTGAAATGAAATTCATCGCTGAAAGTTTCACATTTTAGTTCAGGGCAAATTACATTCCCCGGAAATTTGGAGGCAGAGAGAAGCGATACTCGTTAAAGACACTCAAGCTGGTGAAAACTATTTTTAGTGCGAGCTTATAAAATCACCATTTACACTATATGCCAATGATCGAGTGGGAAAAAATTGAAAAGCTCCAGGAAAATGACTGGTTTGCCGAGGACGGTTTGGAGTGGCACATGTGAAAAGGTGAAACAAATATCGTCCTTGACACGGCACGCACAATCATTCCTATAAAGTCTGTGTCACACGGAGGAAGCATTTCTAGCGCTGACATTTGCACAGGCTTACGATTTTGTCATGCTGCTTTTGCTTTCCTTTTTTTTTTTCGTGGATTTTCAATTTATGGCTTTTCTGAGATTGGAAGAAATTGAAAAACAAACACAGCGCCTTCACTGAAGAGGGGTTAGGTTTTGATCACTCATCCCACGTGCTTTTCATTATATACAGTAGTACTGAAGTGTGCTTGAATGCATGTTGTCTTTGTATAGACCTATTAAAAAGGGGCACTGTAACTGCGAGAAATGTATAGAAGAGGGAAAAAAGAAACATAAACAAGAAGTTGTGCACAACATCGTCTTTGTTGCGAACGCAAAGTCAACGAATGTCAGGGCCCATCTGAGTGACTCCTACACTTGCCTTTGTTTGAATATCCTGGTGTTTTTTTTTCTTTCTGTAGAACAGTGAATGAACACACGGGTGCATGTTCGACAAGATGTAATGAGTCCTGCGAGTGTGACACTGAAAGAAAGGCGCAACAAACAGGCAAAGTGGGTTTGTTAGCAGACGGGTTTTGTCACAGGGTGGGTGCTGACAGAGTGTCGGGGTTGCGTGGCTGAATTGACGATGGTGACGCATCATTAGCTTAGTGGGGTGAAATAATAGCATGCGTCGCTGTTCCTTCAGCTTTGTTTAGCGTGGCGTCCTAGCCTCCCGGGATGCAACATGGAAAAATAGGTGTTTCTCTCTCTACCGAGCGAATGTTTGCAGCCCTAACAAGACACCCAGGAATAAGAGTTTTATACGCAGCACAAGCCAAGCACATTCCAGGGGCCCGGAGAGCCTCAGCGGCTCCTACTTGCTCCCCTGACACCAAGATTGATGCTCCAGTTACTTTGCTACACTTGAAACCTTCTACAGGAACAGCTGTCCCTATATGAGCTTTATTTGCTTAAAACTAGTTCAAAAACACAAATGTGACCTTAAATCATTTAAATAGGCTTAAAATTCTGCCAAACAAGTTTGCTTGACATTCATTTGCTTCGGTCATGGTGAAATGATCCGTTATAGTGCCACAGGATATGAAAATAGACTTAATCGGTACTATGCTGGCAATGTAATGCCTGCGGAAAAGACTTATATTCATCTCCTCTTTCTTTTTTTATACTGTATATATTGAATTCACAACACATGCTTAGTGAAAATGTGTGGCAGTGTTTTTTAGGTGGGATGTTTTACATGTTTTGTGCATCTCGAACCTAACTTGCAAATGTGATTTGGGTATTACCTTGGTTATACTATAGTGCTATGAATCTCAAGTGTTCCAGGTTGGCAGTTTTTTTTTTAGTTTATAATATTTTGTTATATTTTTAGTCATTTCCAACACAGAGTATTTGGTCAAAATACATTATTTTAAATAAGGAAAAATATTGGAGAAAATCAAGAAGCTTACTGCATAATAGCCTTTGATGTTGTTATAAAAAGCAGATAAATGGCTGTATTCAGTGTATGTGTAATGCACATCTCAGATGTCTATCTAAATGGTATTTTACACAAAAATGGCATGAAATAAAACCAGCAAAAATTATGGTTCACCTGGAAAACACAAGGATGAAACCAATGAATGCATAAACTAAAATTATGCAAATGTAATTTAAATGCCATGTAAATGTATAATTGGTCTTGAACCTAACTGAACCACTATTAATTGCAATTCCTAAACTAAAAAAAATACTATGATTATTGTTATTATTATTATTATTATTAGTAGTAGTAGTAGTAGTAGTACAGTAGTAGTAGTGGAAGAAGAAGAGGGAGTGGTAGTTGTAGTAATATTTATTTAGTGTCATGCCATCAGAAGTCACTCATAAATGAATAATAAAATATTAGTTTTGCTGTTGCACCTTTATAATGTAATGAAGTTACATGTTATAATAATAAATTGTGGTAAAACATGTTAGTCTGAATATGTTAGGCTGTAGTGTTCAATTCAGCTGCAGTGAATTGCATTTAGAGGTAGTTTTTATTGCTCCTTCATTCCAGCATGCAACACTCAGAAGCTCTGTGTTTAGTTTTTTTTTTTTTTTTTTTTTTTTTTTGCATGTTTTGTGCATCCTGAACCTAACTTGCACATGTGATATGGTTTTTACCATGTTCATACACTAGTAAATTACTAATTAATTGTAATTATTATACTTAAAAATTATTATTTATTAGTATTGTTATTATTAGTAGTAGTTATAGTCGTAGTCGTCATATTTATTTAGTTATTTACAGCGTCATGCCATCAGAAGTCACTCATAAATGAATAATAAAATATTAGTTTTGCTGTTGCACCTTTATAATACTAATGTAATGAAGTTACATGTTATAATAATAAATTGTGGTAAAACATGTTAGTCTGAATATGTTAGGCTGTAGTGGTCAATTCAGCTGCAAAGAATTGCATTTAGAGGTAGTTTTTATTGCTCCTTCATTCCAGCATGCATCACTCAGAAGCTCCATGTTTTGTTTTGTTTTTTTGCATGTTTTGTGCATCCTGAACCTAACTTGCAAATGTTTTTACCATGTTTATACTCTAGTAAATCACTAATTAATTGTAATTATTATATTTAAAAAATATTATTTTTTAGTATTATTATTATTATTAGTAGTAGTTATAGCCGTAGTCGTCATATTTATTTAGTTATTTTCAGTGTCATGCCATCAGAAGTCACTCATAAATGAATAATAAAATATTAGCTTAATAAAGTCACATGTTATAATAATAATAAATTATGGTAAAAGTGGTAAAACATGTTAGTCTGAATATGTTAGGCTGTAGTGGTCATTTCAACTGCAGTAAATTGCATTTAGAGGTAGTTTTTATTGCTCCTTAATTCCAGCATGCATCACTCAGAAGCTCCATGTTTTGTTTTGTGCATCCTGAACCTAACTTGCACATGTGATATGGTTTTTACCATGTTTATACTCTAGTAAATCACTAATTAATTGTAATTGTTATATTTAAAAAATATAATTTTTTAGTATTATTATTAATAGTAGTAGTAGTTATAGCCGTAGTCGTCATATTTATTTAGTTATTTTCAGTGTCATGCCATCAGAAGTTACTCATAAATGAATAATAAAATATTTGCTTAATAAAGTCACATGTTATAATAATAATAGATTAATTTTAAAAGTGGTAAAACATGTTAGTCTAAATATGTTAGGCTGTAGTGTTTATTTCAACTGCAGTAAATTGCATTTATAGGTAGTTTTTTATTCCCCCTTCATTCCAGCATGCATCACTCAAGAGCTCCGTGTTTTGTTTTGAGGGTTTTTATGCATGTTTTTTGTGCATCTCAAACCTAACTTGCAAATGTGATATGGTTTTTACCTTGTTCATGCTCTAGTAAATCACTATTTAATTGTAATTAGCATACTTAAAAATTATTAGTAGTATTATTAGTAATATTATTGTTATTATTAGTAGTAGTAGTAATAGTTGTAGACGTCATCGTAGTAGTAGTTGTCGTCGACATATTTATTTAGTTATTTACAGTGTCATGCCATCAGAGGTCACTCATAAATGAATAATAAAATATTAGTTTTGCTGTTGCACCTGTATAATACTGATGTGATGAAGCTGTTACATGTTATAATTATAAATTGTGGTAAAAGTGGTAAAACATTTTAGTCTAAATATGCTAGGCTGTAGTGTTCATTTCAACTGCAGTGAATTGCATTTATAGGGAGTTTTTTTTATTCCCCCTTCATTCCAACATGTATCTCCTAAGAGCTTCATTTTTTTTGGCATGTTTTGTGCATCTCAAACCTAACTTGCAAATGTGATTTGGGTTAACCTTGTTCATACACTACTGAACCACTGTTTAATTGTAAGTCTCATACTTAAAAATTATTATTGTTAGTATTAGTATTATTATTAGTGGTAGTCGTAGTCGTCATCATAGTGATAGTCGTCGTCATCAAATTTATTTGGTCATTTACAGTGTCATGCCATTGCATGTCACTCATAAAGTAATAATATAATACTAGTTTTGCTCTTGCACCTGCATAATACTGATGTAATAAAGTCACATGTTATAATAATAAATAGTGGTAAAAGTGGTATAACATTTTAGTCTAAATATATTAGGCTGCAGTGTTCATTTCACCTGCAGTGAATTGCATTTATAGCTACTTTTTCCCCTCTTCATTCCAGAAATGTAGGTGGAGGCACATATTTCCATTAAGCCTAGGTTGTCAATTTGATGTGTTGTTTTTTTTTATACTGGAAATAATGATGATAACACTGATTATTTTTCATTGATTGTTCTCTGCTTGCTCACAAATGCTGGAATTCTTTATAGTTTGCTCATAAACGCTTTATACACTTTAAAGGACTTGCTTAGGGAAGCAGTTTGAAAGGTGCGCTCTGAGTTGAGAGCTAATCTGTAAAAGAGTGAGTGTGTGTTGACTGTCACTGTCAGCTGAGGGATGATTCCACTTCAGCTGTAGAGGAGGAATCTCCATATCTCCATCTTTGTGACATCGCTGGTTCAACATCAGTCAGATCTGTGTAGCGCAAGCACTCACTGACAGATACACGCCATGACACAAATCATATATTTTTTTTATGATTTCCCTCTCCAATTTTTAGTGAATTCATTAAAGTTTCCCTACTGTGAAGCTGTATTCCCTAACCACAACATTTAGACATTTACTGGGAATTCTGGGCGCTGTGATTCATCAAATGATGAGAAGAGCAGACATATTAAGATGCACGGACATAGAAACTTTTTCTATCTTCCACACTTTATTCAGATGCCTGGATTGTACTGGTGGAGCGAAGCGGCACAGTCTCAAATTATGCCAGAAAACGGCAATCTGCTGCATCATCTGCAAGCTAGCGCTCAACAAGATGGGGAATTGCGTTGTGAAATTGCAATCAGCACTATTTGGCAGTTTGCACCATAACCTTGTTTGCCTAATTCCTTATTCATACCATGTGAATTCCCTTCTCAGGATCTCACACACTTGTGCAGTCACTAAGGCCCCATTTACCTCATTGCTAAATTGCCCTTTTACATCACAGACTGATTGGATAGCTGCTGAAAACATTATATGCAACCAAGATGCATTAATGATACACTTGAAACTGATTGTTCAAGCCTCAAGGGAGGTGGTCTGAGACACATTATTGACAAGTTAGTCAAGAGGAAATTTTCTGCAGGCAGTGTCAATGTCAGCATCATCTCAATACCTTTCCATTAATTCCATATTTCTGCTTGCAAGACATACACGGTTGTCATAACAAGCTTCACATATACTTTGCCATCCTCCTGCATTTCCCCCACGTCACTGTAAATATTTTGCCACCTAATTGAAATTCTATGCTGGGCAGAATTCAGAAAGGAATTTAAAAATGTCTGCATTGTACTAAAAATGAATCCACAGGGTTGATCGGTAGAAGCAAGCTATTTATTTATTTACATTAACATATACAAATGTACTTTTAAGAGATTTAAAGGTGTTGTATTAGTTTTGGACTCTTTTAAAGCATAAAAATACTATAATATGTTTGCAGATATTTAAGAAACATGCTAAAAGGAGGAAAAGTTTCTTTCCTCAGGCTGTCTACCTTATGAACAGTTAAATATTCCCCCACTGTGCAATAAATATGTGCAATAATTTCTCATACGCACTTGTACACAGCACCTTATATCAATATACAATGCAATACCTTCTACATTCGCACTTGTACACAGCACCTTATAACTTGTATATTTATAACAATCTGTACATACAACTTAACATCCAGGTTTCTTGACTAACCGCATCTGTTTAATGTTATCATTTTTATTTTATTTTTTTTTCATATTTATTTTGTGTTGTCACTTGTCACTTTATGTACACTGGAAGCTTCTGTAGCCAAAACAAATTCCTTGTGTGTGTGAAGCACACTTGGCAATGAAACTGATTCTGATTCTAAAACATTCTTGTTTATCTGAAAAACAATGCTCAGTTATTCTGCTTTTTTTTCTGAAAAAGTCAGTTGTTCTCCTCTGAAATTACGTGCTGGAACGTCTGTCTTTATTTTGGTCCCTTTAACCCACCCAATGTCAATTTAGCCAATTATATTTCAGCACTCTGAATTGCCTTGATGGGAAATCGCATATTTTATACATTCAATCATGAAGGCTCCCAAAGCATGTGTCCGTGATCGAAATGCGACCTCCGGTGGAAAATAGCAGCCTCTGAAATGAGATGCAGATTCAGAGTTCCGCATGAGGTGGTTGTTGATTAGCAAACAGTATAAATATTATGAACGTAAACATTAGGTGAGCAGGTTACTGTCACGATTCTGCCACACTTGTAAATTCTTGTTTTGGTGGCATAGTCCAGACACTAGTCCTATCTTGTCTTGCATGTTGTGCTCTGCTCGAGTTGAGCACTCCTTTTCTGTCATTGTGTGTCTCTGTATGAGCGCTGTCGCGCTTAGGCTGTGCGCACTCCTGCTTGATGCGGGCACGCTAGATCTGGGCGTGCATAGGACGCGCGCTCTTTTAATTGTGTTTGTGTTTGTTCTGTCGGCATCGCCCTGTTTCTTTCTTAGCATCTCAGTCTAGTTGCTATCGGTTGGCGCTGTGATGAAGCATGCGCAATGCATGCGTGAGAACAGCTGTTTTAATTCATCATGTGCTTGTGTCTTGCTTCTGTTTATGTTGCTGTTGTCTAAGCACGTGGTTCTGTGTTTACATTGTGGCCGCGTGCTTTAGTGATGTGCTTTGTGAACACGCGGTTAATGAGTTCTCTTATTGGCTGCATGTTCTTGTCCTGTTTTTATGTGAGCACATGGCTTGTGGTTCTTTGTGTCATGTGCTCTCCCGTCGATTGTCTAGTCCCACCCTCCTTGTTAACCCATTATTAGTTTATTATGTTCACCTGTTTGTTTGTCAGTTATTTCTGCTTATATTCTCCTCACGTCTGCTGTCCTGTGCCAGTTCGTCGTCTATCCTCCCCTGTGTTCCTGCTCCAGTCCTGTCTTGCCAGCCCAGTCAAGTTTGTGTACCTTTTTGTGTTTAGTTATGTTTTTCCCTCTCGGGGTGGTTTTTGTTGTCTTTTTGTGTTGTTTTTATTAAATAAAAGCCATCTTATGTTGCATAGAGTCCTCGCTCCCTCATCCTTCCTGAAACGTGACAGTTACATTGTAACCCTGCGTTCTAACAACATGCTAAATGACAAGATTTGCAGTGATATGCAATTGGGCTGTTTACACCAGAGCCAACACGACAGAAATTTAAATACAGCCATTCAGAAGCACATAATATATGTATAACACTTACTGCACTCTGATGAAATTTGAAGTTTTACAATCTAATTAAAACATATTAATCCTCTTTAACATTATTAAATGTACATGCTGAATCACTGTATATGTGTTGGTTTGCATTATTTCATTATTTAGAGTTGTACAGTTCAATTTTCCAACAGTTTATTTTATTTTCAAGATCTGAGGTGAACTATCTGCTGCAACTTTCAGTAGTGCGGCAATAAATGTCATGTGAAATGGCATTCAAACTCACACTATCAGCACTGACGTGATCAATGTCAGTTTTCTGTTGTTCAGCTGCAAGAAATAGGAGCCATTTCTAAAATATAAACTGGAGGTGTTGGTTTGAACAAAAACTTCCTTTAACATGGAAAATATCCCTTCTTTTGCATGCCGTGGCTTTTATTTAGAACATGATTTAAATCAGCCTTTGTTGATGTCGTCAAGCTAGCTAAGTGCGCTTGCGTGTGTTTCAAACCAGGAATGCAATACCTAGTTCAACCACTGGATGTCAAACTTACATACTCCACCTAGGTTGCTTTAACTCTTACCAGTTTAATAATAAGCAAGATTGTAAGAATAAGTAATTGTCTAAAGTTGTTTCTTGTCAAAATAGGACATTTAGAGAACATGGAGAAGATAAAGAGTTGGGTGTTTGTTTTCCATTGTGTATTGACAATTTAATATGTAATTCAAACGGATTCATTAAAAGAAAGTTCAAATAAATATGATCAAATTAGGAGGAGCAGGAGATTGGCAACACTTTAGATCATGCAAACTTTAAAAAATGTAAATATTCAACGTTTTTTTTTTTTTTTTTTTCTAGTATTGTAACCAATGAAAAGTAAATTGCTGCACTAAAACTTCATCATATCCACTACACCAGACCTCTAAGGAAATAGCAGAGGAACAAATTCTCACAACCTGCAACCACATACAGTACTGAGTACACTGCCATCAGAATACAAAGTGAACTTCTATGGTGTGTGGGCAAATTAATCTCACTCCACCTGTTCTCTCTGTGTCTTTCTACAATCTTTCTCTACTTTTGTCCATTTGCATGGCAATCCGAAGCATTTGGGCTGCAGGTGACATGATTGACCCCCCCAGTGTTTTGGGGGGTGTTAAAATAACATCATGGCACAGTGTGGATCTCGATGGGTCATCCTGTGTGCCGGTGAATAACAGCCTGTCTGCTGATTGATGCTTACAGGACCGTGTTATGATGAATAGGTTGGCTAAGTGAGCCATTTTCGCAAATAAGAAGTTTATTTTCAACCATTGACCTTGCCTTGTTGAATAATGCATGGCCTGGCAGGCTGATGTATTCGAATTTGTGACAAGCTACTGAGAGGAGTTAATTTGTATTACACTCAAAATGCCTGCATTGTATTTAGTAGTCCAGCGATGTGCCATCATCTGGAAATAAAGCTTTGACACCTCCAGTCATTACAACCAACGTATACCAATAATTACTCCCCCTCTCCTCCCTCACGGCCGTAGCTTTCAGCTGTCGTTTTTTCACGGTTTTGAGCGGTTTATTCACATAAGTCGGCCTTTGAAATCGACGGTGTGTTTAAACATCAAATCATTAGCCATATCAGAGCTACACGCTGGTCTCCAAGGCTTTGCTGTATAGTAACCATGGCAGCGTCCAGCCTCCTTGAGAAGATTCCCCATTGGTTCTTATTCAAATCCTGTCCCAGCATGCATCTCTCAAGAGCTCCGCGGAGCAAACGGAGGTATGATTAGCTCTCTGTGTGTTAGCGATGGAAGCACAAGTTTGAGACAATTACTCCGCTCAACTTCCCCATAAGTCTCTTTCTCTGCCTTCCAGCACACTGTGCCCTTCACAGATTTTGATTAATGGCTATCAGCAGCCAAAGCAGAGGAAATTACGGTATGCCAAATTTGTACAGTACCACTTATTTGTGCTGTGTTTTGCAGTGAGGCAGGTAGTAGTTTAAACTTTCCAGCTGCTCCTTTTTGTGTTTTGTGTTGGCTGTTTCGAAAATCAGCAAATTATTGTAGATGATTGTAAAGACTTGAAAAACTTTAGTAACTTTTAACTTTTTGATGTGTACAATCACATCAGTAGCCCTTTTCACACATACAGAACTTTCAGGAAAATAATAATAATTTTTTTTTAAATACCGGTAAATTCATTCTGGCAATTTTCCATAAGAGGCAGCATGGTGGTGCAGTGAGGTCACTGGTTCGAGCCTCGGCTGGGTCAGTTGGCATTTCTGTGTGGAGTTTGCATGTTTCCCCGTGTTCGCGTTGGTTTCCTCCGGGTGCTCTTGTTTCCCCTACAAGTCCAAAGACATGTGCCATAGATGAATTAAATAAGCTAAATTGTCTGTAGTGTATGTGTGTGAATGAGTGCGTATGGATTTTTCCCAGTGATGGATTGCAGTTGGAAGGGTATCCGCTGTGTAAAACATATGGTGGATAAGTTGCCGGTTCATTCCGCTGTGGCGACCCCTGATTAATATAGGAACTAAGCTGAAAATAAAATGAATTATTTAATTTTCTGGACAGAGAACTTGTAACATTACCGGAAATTTGCCGGAATGCTGCTCTGTGTGAATGCAGATTAATTCCCGGTAAGAGCGGATTCACGCTTAGAAAGCGCTGACGTGAGACGTCTACTCCAGCCAATCAGAACATTCAGATGCATTCACATCCACCGTTTATGAAAATAAAAGCTCTTGAATATTTTTCCAGACACATTTAGCTGCTAGTTGATAGAAGATAATGTTTCTATGTTCCTTCTGAATGCCAGCTGTGTAAAAAAAATTATAGATAAAAGGATTTTGATGAACCGCTGAACCAGTGAGCACTAGCACACACACACATATTACATACAGCTCAACATGCAACAATGTTCCCAGTAAGTTGTTCACAATACTTATCCATCTACAGCAGTTAGCTCTCCTGCCTTTGGATGTCCTTGGGACAAAGCAGCAGCTTAAATGCTAAAGCTTTAAATAAAAGTGAAACCATCAATGCCCGACCCCCACTATGTGTACAAATACAAGTGCAGCCATTTAGAGCTCATTTCTGGTTAATGATGTCAGAATTTACCGGTATATTGGAATGAATGTGTGAATGTGTTTTTCCGGAAAAATCCAGAACGTCCTTGCCTGCGTGAACAGTGCTGTTTTCAATGCACCGGTAAAGTCATTTCGGTAAAGTCATACGGTAAAGTATCACTGGATCTAGTGTGATCAGTCTAGGCTGATTCATGGAGTGTATGATCATGCGGGTGTAATTAGAAATAGTTTGTCGCATAATAAACTGCTAAATGCAAAATAAATGTTCTTACAAATATTTGAAAATTGGAATATCAGATATTTCTAAATATATGTGTGGTGTATGTGAATATTTGGATAAAAATTTAACCAAACTAATAAATTATATATGCATAAGTGAGACAGGTTGAAGTGCATCACGAGCCACCAAATAAATATTCAAATGTGATGCTTTCTAAATAATTGTCTCATTAAAAAATAATGGTTAGCTACAGTGTTTACAGTTTTTCTCAGTCACTTTGGTACATTTCTCAGATCAGAATTTAAATTTCCAAAACAGTAAGTGCATATCTCAAAACAGCGGCGTACAAATAGCATAACACCATGGATTGCCTGCAAAAGCCAGTCTCTTGCTCAAAATTCTTAGTTCATCTCTCAAAAATAAATTTATGTGTCAATGAACATGTCAGTGCTGTCAGAATAACAACTTCTTGTGTCATTGTGTGCAGATAAGACAGTCAAATTACTTAGTCATGTTGTCAATACAACAGTGTACTCTGAAGGGGTGTTCTTGTGTAAACTAAGGCAATATTTATTTTATTTTTATTTTATTTATTTTTTTGTCTGTTTGTTCTGTAATTTGTTGACAGATTATGTCATTGTGATACAGAAAGGAAACGACAGCATTGCATAGCACAAAGAAAAAACAAAACAAAAGTAGAGATGTGAGCATAGATCTTATTTGAGATGTACCTTCATTAGAAAAGGTCGAGATTCACCAGGGAGAAATTTACCAATTGTATACAGATTTAAACGTCTAATGGAAATGTATAGAAAAATGCATCTTGACAAAATATTATGACAACTTGTTCAGCCATTTTGCATGTAAAGACGTATGCCATGAACAAATGATTAAATGTTGTGGGGGTGAGATTATTCAACAGAGACCAAAGTAATACATTTTGATCAGCATGACATAAGCAGTTGATAATGTAGGAAACATCACAGAATTGAGACTGAGAAAAACTGTGAAGGGAAAGTTTCCTTAAATATATATACAATTCTAGCATCACCCTTCACTTGTTCAAAGACTATTTATGTTTCTTTCTACTGTTAAAATTCTACTGTTAAAATAAAATATTTTGATGAACCCTTGTAGCTAAAACTCATTAACTTATAATAGCAAAAAAAATCACTAAATCATCATATAATAATACAATTTAAAAACAAATAAATAAAAAACATATTTCATTGTCTTCCAAACAAAACGGAACCATCATTTTTGGTGTAGTTACACCCCAAATAATATGTATAGCAGAATCTATCTTTTTTTAAAAATTTGTACAAATTGAAACATTTAGACATTTAAAACATTGACTCCAAATCTCAAAGCTTATCTTAAACATTTTAAGTAAAAAATCACAGCTATGTATTCATTCTTACCCATTTAAAATGCAGTTAAAATGCAGTAATTCATCCTCAATTTACTTTTGAAAGGAACAAAAACACACCTGTTGGTAACTAAAGAATATGCACAAAAAAGTTAGCCCACGCTTCACACTTGTTTGTGCATCACTGTTCAAACTGGTTCAAGATTCACACTGTGCAGTTCAATTATGCAGCACAGTTTTGTGACTTAACATGAGCAACACGAAACTACAGCACGTAATCAAAAAGGGTTGTATTATTTTATATTAACAAATTATCACAATAGAAAAATAAAAGAAAAACAAAACCATTAACTCACCCCCCAGAGGCCTCTGTGTTCTGTGTTAACAGCAGAATACAAGTAAGGCAGATGATCACACAGGATGTTATGGAGAAAAGAGGATGGAAACAAAGAACCAGGTCATTGCATGAAGCTTGAAGAGGAACTGGAGTGTTGTCTCATATGAGACGGTATCAAGCAAGGTGACACGGCCAGGCTGTGGGTCGCATCAGGGGTGTTTGAAAACTGCTTTCAAAGTGGGTCACAAAGTCTTCTGAAGAAAGTGTAGTTTGCAGAGGAAATAGAACAGAAATGATCGTTTTGAAAGAGAAATGCTAAATGTATGAGGCGCAGACTTTTCTTCTTGGAATACTAAAGCAAAGACAAAGGAAAGCCAAAGACTTACACCTGTAGAGAAAGAAAAATAATTTGGACCTCGCCGGAGAAGATGCTTTGTGAAGCCTGACAGAGATTGTAGGAGTGATGGGCAATTTGTATTACAAGGGTATGGGTCATATGATCGGCATGTCAAAGTCCTCACTGTCCTCTGAATGGGCTTTAGCCCTGCACAAATGAGTTCAACTACTCTATGGACAGTAGGGGAGTGAGACAATGTACCATTAATGACACATGGAAATGAATTAGTGCACCAGAGAAAGAAAAAAGGAGTAAGGGCAGAGAAAATAATTAAAATAATTTGCCTGTTTAAAAGGGCAGAAGGGAAAAAAGAAATAAAAAGAGGCTGTGAAATCATGAAAAGCGTGACGCTCAGGCTAAGACAAGCAACATGGGGTTGCCACAAAAAGGTAAGAAGATGACATACGGAGAAAGAGGTAGAGAAAATTGCAACCAGAAAGCTTTGTGTTTGGAAAGACCTTTGCTACCTGTTGCAAATTCTTCCGTCTTGAAGAGATGGCGAAATCCAGGGGAAGAGTGAAAGGCTCCGGGTCACTTAGCAAAAGAAAGGCTGAAGTAAGAACACTATTAATAGTCCAAGACTGAGACACAGAAGGAAAAGCAAAGTGGGAGGGAATGCAAACTGAAGTAGAGACTAATGGGACAGGGTCTGAAGTGGATGTGAACCTGTTTCTCTTCTCTACTTTATTCCTCCTCAAACCCTACCCTCAGCTGACAGCAACCGAACACAGCAAGCTTTCATCAGGCATGATTCAAATTGAGCAACCTCCCTCAGAGAGTGGGCATTCTTAATGCTTACTGTCCTTATGCTCAATATCTGATGGAAAATAGCCCGCACCCTAGAATAAAGGAGAGAGAGAGAGATAGAGAAAGATATTCACGGTCTGTTTCTGTTTGAGTATTGATTTTGTCCTTTTCCAACTTCCCTTGAACACATCAGGGTCCTTTTAAGCAAAGAAAAACACAAATGTCAGAGGGTTAGAAAGGAAAGAAGAAGTGGGGGAGAGAGGGATAGCGTGCAAGCGTGGAAAGTGTACATGTCGGGCTTGTAATTACAACAACGTGACATGTAATCAATGTGGATTAGAATGCATCGTCCGCATTAGCCGTGGAGCGTGCATCTATTATGAGCTTTAATCAAAAAGTGACAAATGAAAGGACGAAAAGCAACAGGCAAAACTGCAGCCTGGTATTTATTAAGATAGCTCATGGAATTGCATTCGCCCTTGCATGCTTCTCACACTTTCAATGTGTTATTGTCAGATGGCTGAAAATCAAGCTTAAGTTTTCTAGGGCTGCACTGTAATAGTCAAATAAACATTACTTCGCAAGATTTGGTTGTCTAAAGAGTTATTAGTCGCTTAGTCACAGTTTTATTGTTATTATTTTTTTAAATGAATAGGGTATGGTGAAGTCAATCATGCTTTCCGTGAAAGATAGATCATTGACGGCTGATCTGTGTGGTAACAGTACATTCAGCAGCACATAGAAACACTTGTATATTATTCAATGACTAGCTACAACCCCAAATCAGAAAAAGTTGGGACAGTATGGAAAACGCAAGAAAAAAAGAAAAGAAAATTGTGATTTCTAAATTTACTTCTTCTCTTGCAACACATTTCAACATTGTCACATCCCTGGCTCGTTCCTGCTGCTCCGTTTATCATTCCCTTTCACCATCACGTTCCCTTAGAACCAATCATTGCTCTCCTGCCACCTCTCATCACGCCCGAGCACCTTCACCTGAGTTCTAATATGACACACCTGCACCCGTAATCAGGACTTCCTATAAAGCCGACTCGATTCCAGCCACTGACTGTCTGATGGTTCACCTTACCTTCTCCCTGAGTCGTCGCCTTCCGTGGATGTTTCCCCTCTTTTATGGACATTTCTCCTAAGGACGTTTCTCCTAAACCTGTGGATACACAAGCTATCATTAAGGGAAGTGACTTTATGCTTTATGCTCGAATGAAGATCCTTGTTTACGTTCTGAACAGCATTCCGTCTGCTCGTCTGCAAAGACTATCACTTGCCTGCATCTCCTTTTGTTTAATCCACTATGTGCTGGAATGAATTGATGAAAAGAGATAACCTTTCTTGTCCTCATTGTGTGACCGTGACAAACAGTAACGCATTTACCACTTCGTAATTATCATTCCTTTTCACGAAATAAAAAAGATGTTTAGGCACCAAAGACACCAGGTGATGAATTGTTTCAGGTGTAATTTTGCCTCATTCTTCCTGCAAACAAGTCCTGATGTGGGCAACAGTACGGGGTCTTCGTTGTTGCATTACCAATTCCACAGATTGGAATGCCACAGATTCTCTATTGGAGACAGGTCAGGACTGCGGGCATGCCAGTCAAATACTTTTCAATGGAGAGTGAGCGACTTCTGGCAACTTAAGTCTATGCGAGCAACAGCAACCAGATGGGTGTGTCGAGTGATGCGACAAAGTTGAGAATCCTTTAACTTTATGGAAATTAATTGCAACTTTCTTGAGTGACAGCCAATGGGAGAACTAGTAGAGCTCACGTGATCCTCTCTCAGCTCACTCAGAGGCTGGTTGTATTCTCCGTGCCTACACAGACCTGCGTTTGCAACAGGTCGCCACCCAGAGTGACAGGCAGCTACAAATTGCTGCTAGTGTCCTAGAGTAGTCTTGACCCCACTGTATGTGCTGATATGGCCTATAGATGAATTACGATTCTTAATGCAGTGCTACTTGAGGTATCGGAGATCACTGATGTTCAGCTTAGGCTTGCGACTTTAGCCTTTACACACTGAAATTTCTCCAAATTCCTTGAATCTTTCAATTATCTTAAGCACTTTTAAAAGGTTAAATATTCAAATGTCCCTCTATCTTTCTTTGAGGAATATTGTTTTTAAGCATATCAGTTATGTTCTCACGTATTTTTTGGCAAACTGGTGATCTTCGGCCCATCTTTGCTCCTAAAGGATTAGACCTTTCTTGAATGCTGCTTTTCATAATAACAATCATTTGTTGACATTACCTTTTTCAAATCACATCCTTATTTAACCAATTTACCTGATTACTTGCCCTAAACTACTCCTACCCCAACTTTTTTTTTTGGAATGCGTTGTAGGTCTGAATGATAAGAAAGGATGTATATTTCCAAATGAAATAAAGTTGACCAGATAAAACGTAAAAAGTTTTGTCTTCATCTTGTCTGCAGTGAAATACAAATCAAAGTCAATTTGGAAATCACTACCTTTTTATTTTATTTGCATTTCCCATATACTGTCCCAACTGTTTTTGATTTGGGGTTGTATTTTATATTGTCATTTAATCTAATAACTTTAAAAGTGCTCTGTGCAGAGTGTCTGTGCAGAGTGTATAATTTGAACAGTAGTGTGCTGGGTTCACTGCATGACAGATGGAGGTGCCACTACAATCCCTTGCTCTTAAAAATGCAGATGCCCTATTAAAAATACATCTTTCAAATCTTTAAAGACTCTAGTTTATTTGTCTGAATTCACAAGAACAATAAAACAAATAAAAACAATATTGCACTTTAAAAAATAATAATAATAATTTAAGCATGTAAAAACAGTGCTATGTTTTACTATACCTTGCTTTACATACATAAAAATATAGCAGTATCTAATGGAAGCAACATGCCTACTTTTAAAATGAACCTGGACAAATATTCAAAGATTATGTATTTCATACAAAACATATAATGTCCAGTAATGCAGAGATGACTGATGACCGAGTCAGTGTCTCCAACTTCATATCTTAAGACAGTAAACAAAGAAAGAACTAGTTTATCAATAAATTATCAAGTTGTTAATGCAGCCTCCATATGGGCTCACAATTATTATATGCACATTCACAATTATTCACAATTCAAAAGTTTGCAGATGTGCTGTGACAAGCATCATGCACTTGAGCACTTATTAGGCTGTGTAGACAATTAAAGGCTCATTATTATGATATAAAATGTTTATTAATAAATGTTTGATTGGTTAACTAACTACTTTAAAAATTTGTTAAATCATAATAAAGTATAAATATCAGATTTAAACTAGTAGAGTTTTACAAAATGTATTAAACTTGTTCAACTAAACTGGGTATTTAACACATTTAACAGTCATCAACTCTGACATTCTTTTTTAAAGAGCACATGGATTTAAGTTTGTTGGATCAGTGCATTGTGTCTTAATGTGACACATTTACAAGCAGGAGTAGACAAGCAAACTTCTATGTATACATTCTATTAAACCATTCTTAACAGGACAGCATATGAAAGGAGCTGAAAATTGATTAAATATCAATAGATGCTTAACATGTAATTTATGCAGATATGTGGTCCTTGCAATCATTACATATTTAAACCAAAATATTAACGGAGGGATTAAAATTAAAATCAAAATATTGATCAAACAATTATGATAATATTTTAGCCGGTGCTCTAAAATCTTGCCGACTGCCTTATTTATTCAATTTATTTAATTGTATTATAATTAAGTAATTAATTAATTTATTTGTTTGTTTGACTATTTGTTGTTGCATTTAAAAACTTTTTAGGCTCTTGACTTGTGGCTTCTTTTTCTGGTCCAGTGCCATAAAGCAAGGCTCAGCTTCTAAAAGCAAATTGCTGACATGCATTGCGCTCAGCTAGCAGTAATAACTACCACTGTGATCACCAAGGCAACTGTTGCCAGCGTTCCATAGCTTGTTCGTCATCAAAGTTCTTTTATGGACAGATTAAAAAAAAAAAAAAAAAAAAACAGAGATAGTTAATAGATGGTTGAACTCACTAAGCCAGTCTGGGGCAAACTGACCTTTTTTAATGACAAAAGAAAAACACAAAAGATGCGGAAGACCATTAAAAGCGAAAGGTAAACTTTTAGGAAAGATCAAGACGACATTTTGATTAAATAGTGAAGGGAGAGTGTAGATGCTGGTGGGTCTTCACAGGAAGATGCTGGCATATGCACATTTCCCCCCTCATCTGTCTCTGTCGCTCTCCTCTTACTGATGGCCTTGTGGTATCCATCTCTCCCCTGCTATCCATCTTGAGAGTAACAGAATGTCACAAGCACCATCTGTGGACCATGTTATTTTTTTCGTTCACTATTCTTTTCTTTCCCCTCTATTTTTGGCTGAGCGGAGGTGTTTGTGATTAGCCCCGTCTACCTGGCTAATTAAAAAGGCCGGCAGGCTGACTTGAAGATGGAGGAAGCATCAGTGTCACTTCCTGATTATGTAGCCGCTTTTCAAAAGAACAAAATGTGTCGGGGTTCCTCTGAAGCTCCTACACACAGGTATTTCTCCCCCTTACTGAACAGGTGGCAGATGTGCTGCTATTATGTACAATAGCACTAGGCTAGTGTAGAGGTACTACATGCTGCTTAGTGAATATTGATTTATTTATAATTTTTAATAAAGTGAGCTGAGACTGAAATTAGCATAAGACACATAATGTGTGTGTGTTAAAATTATATTAATACAATTAAAATACACATTTTTAATGAATGTACATTGTTATGTTCATTGAACTGTGTAAACAAGGCACAGTACATTCTTATGAAGAAACTTTCATTAAAGCCAGTGTTTCCTCTAGGATTTTTTTCCAGCTGTGGTGGCAGACTCTGTTGGGCATTTTACGCAGGTCTACCGACTACCTGTGGCGTTATTTCAATGATAAATGTCATGAGCGCAGTTTTACAGGTCGAGATCGCATTTATGTAATACGAGCATGCGAATCTCTTTGCTTGCGCGCCGATTTCCTCTGTTCGTGCACAGATATCAAATATACGCTGCTCAAGTTTAGATTTTCTTGTGCGCTCTCAAATAAACGCTGCTGAAGTGCGATTTAATGCGCTTATGTAACAAGTATGTCTCCAACATTTATTAGATTTGCTAGGGATATTTATGAATGTCTCCAATAGACCTACAGAACAGCATTAATGCATCCTGAAGTAAAGTGCAACGGTTATAAACTTCAGCAAGATAAAGTCAATGTATGCAGAGCCATAGACCTTTATCTTTAAAGTATAATCATGGAAACTGTTCATCATAACTGAAAGCTACGTCATGTTTGCTGGCTTCACTCATCGCACACCTGTCAGTCAGTCAGTATGTGACCTTAAAGGGTTAAACAAATAACGCACAGCACTACTAAGATTACAGTTATAATTCACTTACCTTTTAATATGTTTTGGTGCGATTAAAACCCGATATTTAAAAAAAAAAAAAAAAAAACGAATGAGAAGCTGTAATGTAGCCATGGCAGGACAAATTTTGGTGTGGTGCCCCGCCATGGAAGAATGAATGTAGCGGAAACCATGAAAGCTGTACGGGTCGTTTACATATCATATGAGAAGCCCTTCTCACAAAACCGAATCTCTAAACATGTAAATACTTGTGTATAAATGTTCATTAGTAACCTTTCTATGAACATGATATGATTGTAACTGCAGATCAATGATCAATGTGCAAAATAGCCTACTGAAACGTCTGCAATTATATAAAATAAATAAATATATGCTACATATATGAAAACATCAGATCAGTCTCCGATATGTTATCGATTACAGAAAAACTACACACAGCATACATTTAGTCCTTATTTAGGTTAAAAAACAACATGCAACATATCCCACAGTCAGTGTAAACCTCTCATCTGTGTCTTTAATCTTCACCAGCATATGCAACCTCTTGTTAGAAAATAACTCCGTCATTCCGAGTTCATAATAGTTCAAAAGGGGATGATAATATTTAAACATGGCAGTTTGTTCATGTTTTAGGTTGCTGAAGGAATCATTTGCGCCTTCGTTTTTTCGGGATTCTCCTTTGTTTTTTCACACATTACTCTCGTGTTTGTCCATTTCTGAAAGGATCGGATGTCAGAAGCACTTCAATACTTATGCGCACATTATTATCATCAGCTCAAGAAGTTTGTTATTTCAAATATAGGCGCGCACACAAGTTCTCTGGAGAGAGTGAAAACACTCACGGTTTAGATAGCCTTGTAAACAACAACGGCACAGAATACATTCTGCTCTTCTTCTCTTGACTGTTAATCAAGACGATGACAAGGTTTGGGTCGACCATGGCTCATTATTAGGGTGCAATGTCTCGGCTGTGCATTTAAAAATGGCGCTTTGTTTTTATTCTTCTGGCTTGTGCACAAGCTAGTGATGTATCTCTGTAAACCAATAGCATCCAGCTGCACGTGTGGCTTCACCTTTTGGTACCCTTTTGTTGTGCTAGGTACCCTTTGGAAAGGGTACCAAAAAAGTGGTATTTTTTGGTACCTTTTGACAATGGAAACGGGCATAAATTCGTACCAAACCGTACCATACCATTCAGTGTAAACAGGCCATTAGATACTTGTTTTCAGATAATAAATGTCATACAAATATGCAAATGTTTCTTACCTCATTGAAAAAAAGACTTAATTAAACCAGACTTTTTTATTTTTAACTACTAATACTGAATCAGATACTAAACACTAATTAACTAACTTATTTATTGATAGCTCTCATATTCTGTACCTAGTAAGTGTCCTGGCGTTGTTGTTTTGTTGAAAAACTGCACAGATTTATCTAATTCCAAATTAACCTGGAGGACGTTCCTTTAACTCAATTAAAAATAGATGATCAGGCAGGCAGATGGGGTTGGTATAAAATAATTTAAGCAAAGATAGAACTCCTTATTTGTTTTGCATTGAAAAGGGTCTAACATCTCGGGGGTAACCCGGTGTTTAAATGGGATGATTCAGACACTGTTCTTTTCATGAAACCTTGGTTCTGTCTCAAACCAGCAGAGAGCACTTTAAATGATGCCCAGTTTTGAAAGCGTTGATAGCCCTAATGTTCACTTTGTCAGAAACTCCATTATACTGTAAGTAGTTTGAGAGTGATTGAGAGGAAGAAAGAGAATTTATTTTTTTTAATCTTTTTTATTTTGAGAGCATGTACATGGTCAGTTTGCAAACATAGTAACAGGTTTATACACGCACAACCTCAACTTTAATTCTCAAGCATCCTTGTACTGTATCTATGAGTTATGCCGCTCTCAGTTTATAAACTATTAAATGTTGCTCTTAGGTACATGGATATTACCTTCACTCAACTTAGATATCTTTTGTGTCATTGTGTTTATATGTTGGCCAATTGGTAAATTAAGTAGGGTCCTGCAACATTCATTCTAGAGCTCGGCGATTAATCAAGCTGATTTTCAATCACATTGGGTAACTTCAATGGGTGGTAACTTTGGATAGGTAACTTCAATTCTATGGTGGAGAATCCACTATGGGGAAATGTATGGCAATCGCCATAATGATTGAACCTTACTTTCGCCCCCGATGAGAGGTTTGCCTGGCAAGCGTGAATGCACCTGCATCACCTAGAGGCGCGGTCTTCTAACGTCTTCTCTGGCCCTTAATTATCCTACTTCAATAGAAAATTTACGGATTTAGAAATATTTTTCAGGAGCCGCAAAGCATCCAGATAATATGTAGGAATTTTAATACGACAGTATGTTGGGAAAGCGTGATGTCCCGATAGGGAGGACGCTGCGGAGACCACCTGCTACCCAAGTGGGGAGATATGGTGGCAAGAAAGCGTATGGACTAACCCTGAGAAGGAATATGAATAAAAGATAGTTAGCGGAGAGGGAAGACACAGGTCCGCCTGTGAGGAGGAACCATGGCTGAATAAGCGTATGGGATCGCCTAGTGGGGATCGCGCATAGCAGGCACCTATACCCAGAATGTGGGCTGACCAGCGGGCAGACCTACAACGTAATGGGCCAGCAAGTGACTCCTCAGTGCTGGGGGCCTCGGAGGAATTTCTGCAGGGCTCACCTAAATGGGTAACTTTACTGACAGGGTGAATAAATGCACGTTAGGGAGAAAGGCGCAGCAAGCATGTTTCAATACCTTAACCGAGTTGTTTCCTCAATCACCGAGGGTTACCTAATACCCTTGAGGAAACCGGCTCCACTCGCAGATTTTAAAACCTTGCAAATGTATTAGGTGTCGCCCAGCCAACACCTCTGTTAGAGAGGCGCCGCATGCACCGCCCAAGAAGATGCGATGCACACACTCCTGGGGGACACATCTCGCCCTGGCTCTGGTAGGCGAGGGAGATGGCATCCACTTTCAAGTGGGCCAACCTCTGTTTAGATACGGAACTTCCCTGCTGCCAACCACCATAATAGAAGAAGAGCTGCTCATCTGAGTACGGTCCAGATAAATTTGCAAAGCGCGAAATGGACAAAGTAATGAAGGGGCTGGGTCTGCCTCCTCCAGGAGCAGCGCTCGCAGGCTCACTACCTGGTCCTAAAACGGTGTGGTAGGAACCTTGGGCATATATCCAGGACGGGGTCTCAGGACAACGTGAGAGTATGTCAGCCACGAGTCACTGTCCGAAAATGCCTCTAGGTCCCCGACCCTCTTAATCGTTGCCAATGCGACTGGCAGAGCTATCTTCAGGGAAAGAAATCTTAAAGATACTGAGTCGAGTGGTTCGAAGGGATCTGTATGCAGGCTCTTGAGAACGAGGGTGAGATCCCAAGAAGGCATGAGAGGGGGGCGGGGTGGATTAATTTGCCTAGCACCTCTGAGGAACCGGACGATGAGGTTATGCCTTCTCACGGTGCTGCCAGCCACCACGTCATGATGTGAGTGTGTATGTATATATATATATATATATATATATATATATATATATATATATATATAAAATCTGGTGCAGCTAAATTTTTGAAGTCTTTGAAGAAAAGGTTAATTTCGAGCCCTCATTCAAACTGCTACATCACAGTTTCTCATATATATATATATATATACAGCCTAAATATATTTTTTGTGTTGTTTTTTGTAATTGGTAACAAATTGGAGACTAACCTGATAAAGGTGGGGCATTACAGATTCTTACATTACAGATTCTCATTCAAAACATTCAGTCATTGGTGTTATTTTCATAGCAAGTTACAGTAGAACCTACTGGTAAGCTAATTATAATGGAGCAAAATTCTATGTAAGTGTAGTTGTGCTGTGGGTTATTTGTTTAAACCTTTAAGATTAACATGCTGACTGACTGACAGGAGCCATGATACATGACTGACAGGAGGAGTCATGATAGATAACTTGATGAATATCACTTCAAAAACACATAATTATACTTTATAGATAAAAGTCTATGGTTTTGCATACAATTACTTTATCTAGCTGGAGTTTATGGCCGTTGACTTTTCTCCAATGCCATTCTATAGGCATATTGGAGCCTTTCATAAATATTCCTAGCAAATCTAATAAATGTTGTAGACATGTTCCTTACATAAAGCAAACTACTTGCGCATACTTGGAAGATCTATGTAAAAGACCTGCCGCCACAGCTGGAAAAAATCCTAGAGGAAAAACTGATACTGTACCGAACTGAACCGTACCACTCAGTGGAAATGAGGCATTAGTGTTTCCGTGAGTGCCCTACGGTCTTTGGAGGAGATTTGCTGCTGATCGCACAATGCTTCCCTGAAAAGATGTGCATGATAATCGTAGCTTGCTCACTTGAGTTTGTGACTTAATTTTGATTGATCACCCTGTCCTAATTTATTCTGTCCAAATACACTTAATAACCATATTGAAAATGTAAGGAAACTGTTAAGACTAACCACTGGGAGCAAAACCGCCTCATTATACAGATCAGACATGTGGCTTTACATGCTTCCATTCACAGTTACGCTTATTTATCGCCTCTGATATTCACACATGTATCTGTGCTTTTCCCCATGACACTTGGATCATAAACACAAACGCAAACACATCCATATACCAGCGCCCCCTGCTAACACTGTCCGCGTCTCAACAGCCATGTAATATCTTTTGCTCATGCTTCAATCATCCATAACGTTAGCAGCGGGAGCTATTTTAAAGGCCTTTCTCTTGTGGTATGCAACCCTGTCAAATAGAAGAAGAGCACAAACAGAAGAAATGAAAGGCAGAACAGAAGTTTTGAACAGAAGCTTTTTTGATCAAAGTCGCAATCTACAACTCTTGAAGGAAGCCACACAAACATCTCTCTCATTTGCAGACCCCTGCTTTCTGAGATGAGCTAAGCTAACATAGTTAAAGTAATAGACTCTTCTTAGAACTAGTTGTTTGCTCAGACTCTGACTTGTAGCTAAGGGGCTGAGAAATGTTATTAAAGATGTCAGTTTTGTTTAAGGGGGAAAGGCAAGCTTAGAGAGGGCAAGAGGCACATTGCTGTGAGGATGTCCCTGTCAGATTAAACCTGACCTGTTCTCTGACAAGCTTTCATCTTGGTCAGGGCATACTTTCAATAGGGAGCAACGGGGGATGTGCCATTGATGTGCTTCAGGGGAATTAAATAGAAATGTTGTCTAGAAGAAGTTACAAGAAAATGTGTATTGGATTTGAGAGATTTCAGTCCATCAATTGAAATTCTATTCACTCAAAACTCTTATACTTTAAATAAATAAACAAATTTAAAATAAATAAATAAATGTTTAACTCATTGATTTTTAAAAGGTTTATAAGATGAAGTTTTATGAAGAGATGAAGATTTGAAGTTTTATGTTTTAATTTACTTTTATTTATTTATTTATTTATTTATTTATTTATTTATTTATTTATTTATTTATTTATTTATTTATTTATTTATTATTATTTTATTCTATTTTATTTATTTATTTTATTTAATTTTAATGCATGCAATCAATGATCAGTGAGCAGTTTTTACAGCATTCAGATTCGGTTAGAGAAGCTCCGTCATACTTGTTTGCAACCAATGAGATTCACAGGCACATTTTGAGTTTCTACAATACCCAATGAGGTTTGTTTTTGTGCATCAAACTTTTTTATATATATATATTTATCAACATTTGAAATATTTTAATCTTCATCATATAAAAGATTTAGCATATAAAAGATGCTTTGTTGTTGTTTTTTTCTTTAAATGGATCGATTGATTGATACTCATGAAAGATTTAAGTCTGTTGTAAAGATAAATTCAAATATCTGTATAATAATAATAATAATAATAATAATAATAATAATAATAATAATAATAATAATAATAAATCATTAATACATTTATAGTTACATGATAAAACTGTTTTTATGTTTGAAACACTGTTTATGCATTTTAACTTCATACATTCACTCATTTTATGTTTATATTTTACTTTTACACATTCTGACGTTACACATGTAACCCACCTGTCCCACTGCACCCAATCTGCTCTGAGCTGGGATTGAACCGGCGATTCTTTGCATGAGAGTCGGTTGCTCTAACAAGGAGGCTTAAGACCATGGCCTCTGGTGTCTGTTTCTAGAGCCACTTTAGATGTCAGAGGAGTGATGTTTACCTGCATAGCACTTCGTTGCTGGCCTCCGTTACACTCACCCCCCTTAAACCTCACTCTCATCCCGGACGAGCTTCAATGTGTAACCCAGCAGTCCTACTGCACCCAACCTGCTCTAAGCTAGGATCAAACTGGTGATTTTTTTTTTTTTTTTTTTTGCATGGGAATCGGTTTCTCTAACAAGGAGGCTAAAGACCATGGCCTCTAGTGTCACTAGAGCACCTTTTGAAGTCAGAAGATTGAGGTTTACCTGCCTAGTACTTTGCTAGCTTGCCTTTATTACATACATTTTTGTTTATTTATTTTCTTTATTTAAATATGTATTTATTATCATTGTTATTTGTGTTGAATTCTATGCCTTATATTCCTACCTGGTCTGCTTCCCGCTAATTGGAAACTCCTCTGGCTTGACAAAACATCACGAAGCACTGCCTTCTCATTTACTTGCAAAATAAAATGTCTCCAATGCCATTTCATCCCAGCTTTGTGTGAAAGCAAATATGGACATAAACGCATTAAACACACATTTGCCCACACAAAGGGCAGCCTGAAGCAATCAACCCTGGCTCTGCAGTATCAAAGATGCAGTCCCGTGTCCATAATAAAACACACAGGGCCAATTAGTCTGCTGTCCTTGAAAACGGATGTCTGTTTCTTCCTGCTCTGAGTCGATCAGATCAAACATTTCATGTTGTCCATCATCAAAAACCAACAGTGTCGTGTTTTCTTGAAAAATAAAATGTTTATATTTCAGTGTCTATAACTAGACAAAAAAATCCCCTGTAGTGCAATGAAACAATGTTATTTATTGATTTATTTGTTATTATTATATATTTTAAAAAAACATGTCTCTGCTACTTTTGGATGATTTCATTGCACTGACCAAAAAATAAAAACTCACAACACTAATATTAAATAAAACACAACTGGAAAGAATAGAAAATGTACAATCCCCCAGTGAGTTGTGTGAGAAATAGTATCAGAATATTCTGTAGGTTTTACTTAATTACATTGATATTCCCTCAAAGGATAATTGTAAATAAAACATGTACTAATATTTGTTACATATTTGATGAAATATTTTTTCATACAGAGAAATAATGTTTATATTGCAAGTTTGATTAGTCAGCACATCTCTGTAAGCAACACTTGCGAATATATATTCTTACACTGTAAAACCCGAAAAGTTAAGGCAACTCAGATCATTTGAGGAAGCTGATTGCAACAAACCATTTAAGTTCAAAAACTAGTCCTAATGAGTACTGTGAACTTAATCCATTTGAGCAGACGAAGCAATTTGAGCACAGTAAAACCTAATAAATGAAGAGAACTCAAACCAACTGAGTACTGTAAAACCCAATAAGTTAAGGCCTCAAATGGTATAGCAATCGGTTTCCTCAAACGGTTTGAGTTAGAAAAAACTAATCTATACGAGTACTGTGAACTTAATCCATTTAAGTTGAAGTAATGAGGTATTTAAATAACTCATTACCTTTAACACTGAGTTCAAAACTCTTTTCAAATGAGTAGAATTAACTTTCTGTAAATTTTGAGTTAACTACACTCATTTGATTTGGTAAAGTTGACTGTTGGGTTTTACTGTTTAGTATCGCATTTGTTTTCCTAATAATTTACACAGCTAGACAATGCGTAGCTACTGTAGGTAATTTTTATTTTGTTTTGCTTTTGTCTTATGTTTATTTCATTTCATTTTGTGTGCTGTAAGCCGGCAGAAGGAAAGTCTGAGATCTCTGATAATCATCTTTAGTGCCCTTTACTTGACAACACACTAGCTTTGGCTAAAGGTTTGATCTGTTCAGAGAGCACACTCTATTAATTGTTTGTAAATAGTGGTAAAACGTTGGTCTCAAGAGCTCAAAATGATGGTGTGGAGACTTCAGAAAGCTACTTTGAAGGGTTACACTTAGGTCACCATAGCTATGGGAGATAAATGGCAGAGGTCTTTATACACCCAGACATTTCAATTTAATTAATTAATTTATTTATTTATTGTAAGAGATTTATTGTATGTAAGAGAGCAATGAAGCAGATCAGCAAACAAACATTACCTAATATGTGAATGTGTACACACTTCTTTTGGTCTTCCAGCTTTCTCTCTCTCTCTCCTTGTAGAAAGTGTTATCCTGATGAAGTTTGTGTCAGTGGCAGGCATCTGGTCTATATGCGGCGACTGTCATTTCCTCCAGTGCCCACACAAAATGGCCTCCAACTGCCAAAACAACGAAATGGCAAAGCATAAAGATGTTTCTGCCTGTCGGGGTCCATGCAAAATAAATAAATAAATATATAATTTAAAAGAAACTCCGTGTTCTCAAATGACCCCGTAATCGCTCACTGTCATTGATAGTTTGCATTTGTGCGTGTGTGCATGCGTGTATGTATGTGTGTGTGTGTGTCTCTGTGTGTGTGTGCTTGTGTTTTATTGGTCTCATCAGAATAACAATGCAGGAAAATCAACCTAACAGTGTAAAATATGCAACTTTTTTTTTTTTTTTGACGACAGCATGCCGGAATGAAATCAGACATTCCAGAGATTTGTGTACACTCAAAAAAAAAATACATTTGCTTCTTGTTAAAACTAATTATTTAAAATGAGTTGAAAGAACACAATTCTTAAGTTTTTGGGGACAACTTAATTGTTTTATGTTCAAACCACTTAAAGAGCCCCTATTATGGTTTTTTGAAAATGATCTTCCATGCAGTGTGTAACACAGCTCTAAGTGAAGTGAAATATCCAGCTAAGACTTAAATCTGAAAATGCATCTTGTTTAAAACTATTGATTCATCGATAAAAGAGTCGACTCATAGTGGTTCGAATGAATCGTCGGTGTCTTTAGCCTTGTCGGCGTGACATCAATACGGAACTTAAGCCCCACCCATTTGTTGCATGCGCAGACCTGGGAAAATTGAAACCTCCGGCCCTGCCCACACACAATGTAGAAAGGAAGACACTGTAGCAGATTCGGGTTGAATCAAGTCACATAGATGCTGAAAAGTCTATTTTTCCTACTCAAAGATGAGGCTGTGACGAGTCAGTGGTTGAAGTTTATTTTTGCAAAAACACCTCATCATTATAGCCCCAGACTTGTGCTGTGTTCCCGTAATTTTTCTAACGAGTGCTACTGCAATCTACACGCTTGCAATGGGGGATTTATTGACCGTTTGTTAAAGAAAAGATTAGAAAAGACTATTGATCTATGGGACTTTGTCAGAGCTTAACAGGAACTTTACAGTGCACAGTTCATGGATTAGTTTCTTCCCCCATTTCACAAGTATAAGTAAGTGTGATTAAAATGGTTGCCTCCTTGTTTTCTCTAGCTTGCAAATTATGTATTTAATTGTGTTTCGTTACTTGTAACTGCTTGTACTGTATCTGGTGAACTCTTTATATTCTCATATCACGTCTAAACCCACGTGGAAAACGCGATGCATGCTGCTTTGTTTACGGATTTAAGTGCATTTGTGAGCTCGCGATCCACTGCCGTTTGTCGTTGCTATGCCCACCGACATCTATTTCTACATACAAGTGGCAGTCAAGTTTCAAAACAGTTTAGCTTTTGCCACTGTGTGGATTAATACTGAATTCCTTACATTTACATAGCGCTTTTCTGGACTCTCAAAACGCTTTAGACATTTTTAAGGGAAATCTCTTCCACCACCTACAGTGTGCAGCTTCCACCTGGATGATTTGATGGCAGCCATATTGCGACAATTATGATATGGCCATGATGGACAGAGGCCAGTGGGAAAATTTGGCCAGGATGCTGGGGATAAACCCCTGCTTTTTTTTGAAGAACGTCCTGGGATTTTTAACGACCACAGAGAGTCAGGACTTTGGTTTTATGTCTCATCTGACAGTCTAAACATGAAGGAATTGTGTGGAACTCAGCACTTTCTACAGTATGATAATCACAAGATATGGCTTATTGTTCATATATTTTCAAATGGGTCTAATTACATAAAATGTTCATTAATTAATATAATTAGTTGGTGAAAATACATATAAAGAGTTTAGATGCAAAAACCTCTTAATGCTGTCTGAAATTTTGCTCTATAATGAGCATTTTTATCAGGCTCCAGTGTATATATTCAGTAATATCACTTTTATGGCAAAGAATTAGTCCTTTTCCTGGTCTTTAAAGTGAAATATGTCTGTATAAACACAGGAGACTGAGAAAAATGTTCATTTTTGATGGACATAACAGACTGTTTTTGCATCTGAACTATTCATATATTAACAGGCGCCTTTAGAAGATCATTGTTTTTAATGTCACTAATTCTACTCTGCACTCCAACAGTTATGTTTTTTTTTTAAGTGAAGTTTCATAAACTAATTTCGAGAGGAGCACGTGATATGATTGAGCACGTCTGGCCACTCATCTGTAATCAGTAATAATCCAATCAGAGTGATCCTAGTTTACTATAAATGGATCAATTTCTCCCTACTGTTCTATCTTCGTTTTGAAGAATCCCCCCTTCCACCCCATCTCCTCCTTTTCCTCCCTTTTCTAAAGGGGGAGCTCTCGAGACCTACCTGATCTCGGATCTCCTGATATGCTTATCGACCGGGCGGGAGCCCTGGGCTCAAATATCTCTGAGCTCAGGGTTCTCTCCCGGGACAGCATGCCAAACCTGCTTTATACGCCAAGCATATCTAAGTGGGAACTCTTGAAACCAGATTTTGGGTAATACATGGACAAACCTGTTGGGTTAAAATAATCACCCAGCAGGCATTGGTCCATATTTGCCCCTACTACAGCCCAGGCTTTTTTTAGAGTGTACACATGCTTAAATTCAGTCTAAGTAATTCAGTTTTGGAGCTGGACTTGCGGGTGACCATGCAGATGCTAAGTTTTCTTTGTTTTTCTTAATTTGTCCTCCGCCGAAACTCTCTCTTTAGTCACAACATGTGGGTTGACATCCAGCTTTCTATAACGAGTACACATATAGCAGTATGCAAACATTCCTCCTGCAACTTCTCGCTTCTCTCCTGAGGAGTTCCTCCTTCTTTCTCTCTCGCACGCTTTCTCTCTCTCCCCCTATCTCTCTTCATATCTCTCTATCTCTCTCTGCAGGCCTCATTACTGTACCTGCAAAGAGTGACAGAAAGGAGAAAAGGTTGTGGAAGTCATAGAGAAAACTCAGGGAAATATACACAGCAATCTGTCAATTCTAAATATACAGTAGAAGCGGGCGCTCGGCTCAGCGGCAGATGCGGCAGTTCTCGGAGCACTGGAGAGGAGGCTCCATGTGGCCCAGCTGTCTGCCAGCTCAGATCAGGTCAGGGTACAGACTCCTCACCACACCACATTGGGAAGAGGGCTGTGGCTTTGCCTTTGAAGTAGCATGAGTGGGTCGAATGGGCCTTTGCATAAAGTTGTACCTCAGAAGTCCCCTCAAGGTCGTCTGGATTTTACCAAGTAGGTTGGTGACCAATTTTTTGTTTGAAGTACCCAGGACAACAACTGTCTCAGCCAATCAACGTTTGAGATGTCATCACATTTAAAAGAAAAGTTAGACCTCATCCATGCTTTTTAAAGCTAACTTTTCTTTGCATGGATGAGTTAGCTAAGAAGCTAGCAAAAGTTGATTTGGCTATGGAAGTTTTTTTTTTTCCTGGGTATATCATATAAAAAATAGTCTGGGTACATCATACAAAATATTGGACTCAAGATATCAACCGCTTGGTGAAATCGGGGCAATCCTTGCCTCAAGTTAGCATGCAAATGCCTGGAGATTCTGCTTTAAGCTTCCAAATAGCACTCCGTTCATCAGTGTTTCAGCTCCACACTCTTTGCTGTTTCAGTTCTTCATTCAGTCATTAGTCCCTCGGTGGGACCGGAGCTGTTTTTTGGATCACGGCCGTACCTTCTAAAGTGCACAGAACTGTGGCGCCTCTGTTCTTTACCACAACTGGCCTGCTCCTCCCTGAACTCATAATGGAGCTCATTACGGTAGGCCTTCATCTCTGCTGTGTACTATATACACACATAAATATTGATGAGGCGCTGATGTCATCATCAGTTTTGAACGTTTCCGAAGAGAAATGCTGATTTATGACCGTTTGTCTGAGCGGTCAGGGACTGAAAGGCACGAGTATTTGAGTGGTGGGTCTGATCAGACTTTTGTTAGATCATTTTAGGATGTTCATATTCGTGCTAAGTTTTTGGTTTTGTTTGTTATTTTAGTTTGTCTTATAATAGATCAATTCTGTTATTATAATATTCAGTTAAATTCAGTTCACTATTATGATGCATTATTTAATTATTTTTAATGAACCAGTCAAATTAACACATTCATATATTTGAAGTAACTATGTATTAAAATCAGTATTATGTTTATGTTAGTGTTAAAATTATTTAATTTTAATCAGGTTGTTTTATAATATATACCTATTGTTGATTCATGTGATCAAGTTTAGGTTTTTATTTTATTTTATTTTATTTTATTTTATTTTATTTTATTTTATTTTATTTTATTTTATTTTATTTTATTTTATTTTATTTTATTTTATTTTATTTTATTTTATTTTATTTTATTTTATTTTATTTTATTTTATTTTATTTTATTTTATATAAACCTGCCAGATCAAAACATCCAAATATTTACTGTATCTAAGTGTATTTAAATAAATATGTTACTTAAATTATTTACTTTATTTTGTAGCTCATAGCTATAGTTAATTTGTGTAAACAAATACAGAAGTATATTATAACATGTTTGTAGTTTAACTACTTTACATGTTTATTTAAATATTTAAATTCAATTCATATTAATATTTTACATTTTATAATATTTCATATGTTCATATTAATATTTTATATATGTCTTCAGTAGCTTTACCTTATGCATGTAAACATTTTGTTTAACCAATATGTGTTAGTCTCCTATTCTATGTTTTACTTTTTAATTTGTTTTATTCATTCATGTTGTCAAGTTCAGGTGATTATTATAATATGTGTATTATTTTAAATAACCCAATCATTTCAAGACATCTTTTTGCTGCATCGATAAATTTGCTGCACCGGCTTAATATGTTTTTAAAACACTCAAATGACTATAAAATATAGAAATATTCCATCGCATAATCAGTGATAAATATGTAAAATCAAATAACTATTCAGAATCTTTTTTTTTAAGTGTCCAGAAAAAAAATATGCATATGTCAGTGTTTCTGCAGTAATTGTATACGTTTCTTTTTCATTACTTCAGCTCCATACTCCATGGGGTTAGGAGCCACCCTGTGTGTATTTTAGTGCCATATTGCTTAGATAAACTAATTAGTCATACTTCAGACTCGCTATGCTATTCACATAATGTAAAGAAATGCTAATAAGATTATAATGAATTGCTCTCCTCTGTTCCAGTGACACCCACAGATATTTAAACATAGACGGTTTTCTTCCTTTTTTCTTACCTTATGCAAACGCAAGAGTAATTTTCACTTAATCCTATTGCATTATTCTACCATTCTCTCAAATGTGTTTCACTTTGAACTATAAATATTCAAGAAAATATTCAAACCATGTGAACTTCAGAATTTGCACAAACGCTTATTGTTTTTTTGTCCTCCTAATTTAACTACAATTTGACAACCTTTATCTATTGGTTATTCAAGCTTTTACTGTATGTAACTGAAATACCACTAATTCATTTATGTAATGCTTCATTTACATTTGACTCAAAAGTATATTTTTTATTGAATTTAATATATTTAAAAATGTATATAAATATATATATAAAATCTTATACTGTCATGTGTACTACTCAAATAGAAATTAAAATGTAATGCATACTATTGCAAAATGAACAATACAAATGGCATGCCCATTATACTGTCAAAAATACGATCAACATCTACTGAATTTAAAAAAAAAAAGGGCTCAATGTTAAGTAATTATTAAAGTAAGTGAAGCTCTATGCACAATAACTGTGGAATGCTGCCTTTTTACCCCACTGAATTGTTTTATGTTTACCTCATGCACTTCTATTGTAGGTACAATTCTGTCAGCATGAAAGTTATTATCTTTTTTAAACTGGATGATTTGAAATCATTTTCATTAATAAATGAAAACATGCCACAGATGTTTTCCATAAGTTTTCTTTACCTCAGCATATACATTTGCATTTTTTTTCAGAGCTACAAGCAATTATTTAAAAGAATGCATCAAATGACCTGAAAAAAATCTGTAATGTGATTGAATATTTATATAACAACATGGTTTCAATTTTTTCGAAAGTTTAAAATAAAGCAGTCTACATGCCATTCGCAAAGAATGCATCCCAAGAATTTTTCCATTTACATAGAAGACATTCTGTGTTGTTTTCGAAACTCACTTTAATTTTGTAAGAATGTGTCCGTGGGGCTACATAATACATAGAGATGAATGTAATAATACAACAACAATAGCAAAACATTTTAATTTCTTAAAACATTCCTGGAGTGCTTTAATGTATGCATACAGCTCTTCATTGTTGCATGTTTGATATTAACAACAGGGTTTACAAAAACTATTTTTCACGTTTCATCAGGCAGAATAGAAAGAGTCTCATTATTCAGTGAGACCTTTTTGCCTGGAGATATTTAATTTCTGTTTTCATTAAAACAATTTTCTGATTTGAGACATCCAGATACATTTCAAAAGTAGAATATTAGACTAACCACAGCCTGTGAGAGAGGATGTCTTCAATGTGTGTGCATACATTCATCCATTCATGCACTTAAGAGAGTGTGTGTGCAAGGGTGTAATATGGTGTGTTTCTCTAAAGGGAGACAGAAATTAACCGTATCAGGGTGGGGCTTATTGTAGAACGAGTAAGACACATGTAGCATATTTGTAGGTAGCATTTATTTATTCATTTATTATAATTTATTAGTTTATTTAATAATAGTACATGTATACAGTATGTACACACTCAAATTTTTAAACTACTTTCTAAAATATTAATTTATTATTACTGGAGTGTCATGTGGCGTGGAAGATCGAAGTAATGGCTACTAAAAAAAAAGTATATTTCTGATTTTATGCATCTTTCATCAAATACACATGTTTTTGTTTGTTTGTTTTTCTATCAAAAATATTAAAAGAAAATTAACTATTGATAATTTCTGACTGGTATGCATATTATTGATGTCATTAATGTTTTTATTGTCACTTTCGATCAATTTAATGCAACTTTTGATAAAACATGAATAAAAGCATTGGTTAATTTTATTTTGACCCATTCTAATTTTTTTAAATAATTTTAAAAGTAAGGTTATGGAGTTAGAGAGGCTTTCTGTTTTAACTAAATGCTCTTTACTTTCTTAATTTTGAAAACATTTTTCTGAAAACATTTTTCTGAAAAAGAAAATGTACATGATTTTTGTCAACAAAAATAATAAAATCATGTTTTTTTTGTTTGTTTGTTTTTCTTGAGCAGCAAATCTGCAGATCCATTCGAATCATTTCAGAAGGATCATGTTACATTGAAGACTGAAACTGGGGTGCTGATAGTAGACAAGACAGTCTTGTCAATACTGTAAATAATAACTGTATTTTAAATTAAATTATAATAGAAGTTTATTCAAATTATATTTCATTATATTGCTGTATTTTGAATTTAAAAAAGAGGAAAAATCAACAGAATCCAAAAAAATATAGAAAAATTTAGTAGAGATTTTGTAGGTTCTAATTTATTATTTTTTTTTTTTTGCAATATTTTGCTTGAATTTAATTGTTGTATCTTTCAATGTCTAAATGTTTGGTGACTGAAACATTATTGTAATAAATATATCTGTTTAATAAATCTGTTTTGTTTAAGTGCACCAAAATAAATTGCCTATATTCACTGAGAAATGGATACAAATATTCAGTTTGCAAATGGGGTGTACTCATTTATGCTGAGCACTTTAGCCTTTATGTGCAGAACAGGCATATTTTAAAACATAGTTGCTATCACAGGAATAAATAGCAGTTTTAACTATATATTATTCTCATAGTATCAACAACAAATTCACACAGGAAAGTTTCTTTCATACTTTCACTTTCATATTACGTTACATTCATATTATTTTTGTTGTTTTTTGGATAAAATAAATGGAACCTTCGTGAACAGAAGAAAAAAATCATTAGATATTTGCCATAACAGGACTGAATTGAATTTTAAAATATGTTTTAGTTCAAAATTGTCTTTCTGAACTGATAAAATATTTCATAATGATTATTTCATAATTGTTTTACTGTATTTTGTTTGTAAATGATGCAGCATTAGCAAGCAAAACAGACTTATTTTAAAAACATTAATGAAATAAAATTGCAATCTGCACAATAACATACTACAGTATAGTCACCAGTGTGCTTTCTCGGGACTGTCCTGAAGATAAATGTCATGCAGGTGACAAGAAGAATAGATGTTGATAAAAATATGTATATAAATGAATCCTCACTGCGCAGCTGTGTACAGTATAAGTGCCTGTTTGCAAGTCTAATCTTTAGGCTATGTTTTTGTTGGTCTGAATGTTCAGAAGCAGCACTGAGTCGCTTCCCTCGCTACCATAGATACACAGTCTGCACGGTTGCCAGGGTGACAGGGTTGTGACCTATAGAGGCAGGGGAGGGATTGACCCATGTCAGAGCGCATTTGCTGCTTTTGACACATCAGCCGTGGCTTTCTGTCTCTCAGGTGTCTTCAAGGCTGTCTTCATCCCTGTGCCGCTCCTTTGTGTACGTTTTCTCCCTCCACACCCCTGGCATGAAATCTTTTCTCTGCCTTTCTGGCTGTTCCTCTGCCCAGTGTTTGGGTGGGTTGAGTTAACGCTGCGTTCTCTTGTTTCCACGCCTCAGGTGGGGTGAAGCTCAAAGCTAATGTTCTCTCCCCCACATGTCCAATCTAAACATCTTTAGCCGCGGACGGGCAGCCCAAACAAGAGCCCAGCAAGACGGGAGTCCTCGGTGCGATGGCCCCCTCTGTTTGACATGTGCACAATGGCCCTGACCCCTTCTGACGCTCCTCTCCTCTCTCAATCCCATCAACCCATCCTCAGTACCTCTCACACAACAGCTGTTCTCAGTTGAGCAGAGTCACCTTTAACTTTCATGCCAATGCTTATGGGATTTTTCAACAATAATCTACTAAAAGTACTTTTCTTTTAACACAACAGCACATGTTTATTATGTTGTGGCAATCAGCAGGAATGGAGGTGGGATTTCGTGAGGGTAAGAATGGCTAACTTTTATTAAGCGGTCAAAGGTGTAGCTTCTTCATTATTTGCATTGATTTATTTTAATTACTCTCTGTGCTGTTATTGTTTAATACCCCTGAGTGCACTGAGCATGTACGTCTTGGAGTGCCTCAAAACGCGTCACCACAATATCTCTTATTATTTGTCTCCTCTTAAAACCCGTCAGCGCCATGCGATATGCGTGCATTTGCAATAATAGATTTGAGACCAGCTGCGTTTTCCATTCACAACTACTTTTGACATGTGCTTTTAATGATTTGACAGTCAAAACAGGTCTCGGCGCCAATGCACTGGCAAGGAAACATCTGAAAGAACAGCTTGGAAGTCAACTTGCTGAAATATAGATTATGTTTCCGTCTCTGCTCAGCTGATATGCAGCCATTAGAGGGCACAGTTGGCTCTCCACAGCAGGAGTCCACGGTGCCCTCCGCTCCAGCCCCCCTTTCTGGCTCTCGCTTTCGCTTTCTCTCCTCTTCGCTTTAGAGAGCAGATAGTAGAGTCTTTATAGCAGATATGATCTGCTGTTTACATTCTGTGTTTCAAATGTATGCTTGTCGCAAATCTCCTGCACGTTGTGCAGTGGGCTTTGAGCTCTACTAATACAGATGGAATTCAGATTTGCAGGTCCCAACACGAAAAGACCTGTTTACTCTTGGCCGAAACAGGCTCCAATTTACACCTAGGTGCAAAATCCTTGAGCCAAGGAGATTTGTTGTGTCGCAGCAAGACACACAGGTGCAGACGCTCACACACATGCTGCTTTTACATCTAAAAGCTCCACTTACCTGGTTGCTCTGGTATGAGGATATTGCCGGCACAGTTTGAAGAATAGCTGCTTTTTCTTATCTCCCCCCAACCCATCCCTTTTCTGTGTTTTTATTTCATCCTGTCTGATTACTATTGTTTATTTAGCCATTTAAGCTCATAAATATGTTATATTATATTAAAAGTAACATTAAATACACTGTAAAAAATAAATCTGTAAAATTTATGGTGAAAAAAAAACAGCAGCTGTGGTTGCCAGTATGTCACCGTTAAAAATACGGTACAAACCCTAAAAGCAATTGCTAATTTTTACAGTAAATTACTGTATTTCATTTATTTATAGATGTAATATGTCTGTATTTTGAATTACCAACATCTACACATCTTTTGTTATACAGATAGACATGTTAACACCGCCATATGCAGGAGGTGATGAGAAAGGTACATAATGAACCAATGCTCATCACTTTTACCACAATCAGAAAAGTGTATCAGTATATAGAAGGTGCTCAGTGTCATTCACACAGCTACTAAACACCAGTATGGTAACACACATAAAATTAAAATCATGAAACAAATATTGTTTATCAACATTAGAAGTAAAATAAATCTCTAATGTATATAACTGATGGGGAAACAACTAAAAAGATTCATAGTAATGTCAACAAAAAGCATAAAAAGGGATGTGCCATGCAGGGAATTCTGGGAAAGTCAATTTACGGTTATTCGCTGTATATATTAAGGAAATATACTGTTAATCAGGTTACGGATTTTTACTGTAGCATTTCTACAGATTTTTACCATTGAAATCCCGACTATTTTTTACAGTGTACTATATCATTTTAATTTAATCAATAAACAGCATAACATGTTTCGGTGTTTGCCACATGAATGTATAAAAGACATTTAAACATGATGTTGTTTATTATTACAAACACGCTCGCACACACAGCTTCACACACATTTATTTTTTATGTCTGTGTTTTCACCAACTTCTTTTAATTACGCATTCTTTGTGCCCCGTCTTTCTTTTAATTGTTAGTAGAGCCTGTTACATCGGGCTTTAGCTAATTATTTAATTGTTGCCTCATTTGTGATAATTGGCCATCTGAACAAGAAGACATTCATGCCTGTGGCAGATTTCGGGCCCATCAGAGGCATGTCTCTGTCTCTCTCTCCCTTCTTCTCTCTCTCACACACACACTCCATGTTTACTTAGCTGTCTAAATGAGGACATCTCATAGACTTCTGTTGTTTTTTAATATAAAGCTAATTAAAAAGGCTAGATACTAACCATACCCCTAAAATAAAGAACAATGCAGTTAATCAATTATTAAATGATTAATTAGTGCAGGCTTTTTTAACATTAAAAGTGGCTTTAATGTTACCGTTAATTTGCGGTATGCTAAAAAGTAATGTTTTCTTCATTTTTTTTCTAATTTCCTAAACAACAAAAACATTCTGACAAAACATTTTATTTTTGGCGTAGTCCCTTTATTAATCTGGGGTCGCCACAGCGAAATAAACCGTCAACTTATCCAGCATATGTTTTACTCAGCGGATGCCCTTCCAGCTGCAACTCGTCTCTGGGAAACATCCATACACATTCACACACATACACTACTGACAATTTAACTTCACCTGTACCACATGTTTTTGGACTGTGGGGGAAACCGGAGCATCTGGAGGAAACCCACGCGAACGCAGGGAGAACATGCAAACTCCACACTGACCCAGCCAAGACTCAAACCAGCGACCTTCTTGCTGTTAGGCGACAGCCCTACCTACTCTGCCACTGCATCGCCCAATTAAAAAATATATTAAATTAATTATTAATGTATTAAATTATATTATATTAAAATTAAATAAAAATTGTACACATATTTCACACTATTGTATGTTTTACTTTCTTTTGTACCAAATAAATATAGACTTAATAATCAGAATTCACAATAATTCTCTTTAATTTTACTAAAACAATCAAATTTTATACATTATATTAAAATAAAATAATATTATCCATATAATATATATTTTTTTCTTTTTTTTATATAAATGCATAAATATTTTTATGAATTTTAAAAGTATTTATTCACACATGTGCACACAAATCCTGCTCAGTTCTTCTGCGGATGCCAAAAAAGTGATGAGTGTTTCTCCGTTGTCTTTTATCATAAATATTGAAAATCATTCTTCATCTTCTCCCTCAACTCTGTATCTCTCTTTTTTGCATTACTGCTTTTGCATTCTAAAAGCACCCATTTCTCTTTCTCTCTCCCTCTCCCTCTCTCTCTCTCTCTCTCTCTCTCTCTCTCTCTCTCTCTCTCTCTCTCTCTCTCTCAACAATATAAGAATATATGATTTACAGTAAAACAAGAAAAAAAGTTGAAAAAGTAAATGAAGTGGGGAGAAAGCGATGAGATGGAGAAGACAGTATGTTCACAAGCCCATCATACTGTGACAGGCAAACAGGTACACAATGCTACAAGCTCGTACGTGCATTCCTCTAATAGATAGGGGATGTTTTCATTGTTTGGCATGTTGTCAATTTTGGCATATATCTGTTTAATTTTGGCTTATAGGTTTCACTGAACTTTGCCATTGTCTGAGGAAAATCAGATGTTCTCGGTTCTGTTTTGTTTGCATTACGTCCACAACCTTTAATCTAATGTCAGCCATTTTTTTTTTTACTTTTTTCCCCCTCCACCGTGTCTACGTCTTTATTGCCGTCTTCTATTTCTGTCTCTCTAACGATATCTCTTTGTAAGGATCAAGCTACTGAGCTCATGAACATATTTTTCCGTGTCTCTTTTTACATCTTTTCATCTGTTGAAATGTGCCCCTCTCTATGGTAAAACTAGGGGGTAATAGCACCCGTGTTGGTGCGAATATTGTGATTGGTTGGCTCCTCCAAGTGATTGCCGGTGCTATTTTTCTCTCGTCGCCACCAAATGGGTTGCCAGGGAGGGGGTCTTTAACTGAAATCAGACGACAAGCCAATGAGACGCTGGCATGCCAGATCAGGCTACAGAGGTGGATTGTGGGTAGAGAGGGTGGTTATTCAGTGTGCCGTTAAAGTAGGCCTCCATCCCAGTGCCCCAGCTGTGAGACGCCATGAGCTGAATAGGGGCCGATTTCACAATCCTTTCAATTAAAATCACAACATAATCCTGGGTGCAACCTCTTCAGCAAATTTCCTCTCCTTCAGTTTCTTTGTGTGCCTGAAGTCTAAAGTCCAGTCACTGAGTAGAGATGTGTCTGGCATTAAAATGCTTTGATTCACTCGATGCCTGCTTTGAGAAACATATTGTTTGCGACAGCAACAGCCAACAAAGGCTTGAGAATAGTGTTTCTGTTCATAAAACCAGCCTTAAAGACTTTGAAAAAAAAAAAATCAGGGCTCATGTTTTACAGTTGTGATTGTCGTAAAATGGGGCAAGCTCTCTCAGGGGAGAACGTGAGCTCTAATTTGCCTTGGTGGACCAGACAGTCCCAAAGGTAGACGGATTGAGAGTTATGGTGCTGTATCAGCATTCATTTATTTGTGAATGAAGACAGGACAGGCCGTTTTCAAATCGCTTGCCATGAAAATGGATACTCTGAGGGGGGATGGTGTCGAGATGAATGTGTGATGTTGTTTGAAAGCTAAACACAGAAGTAGGGTACACTCTGAGCTGTCTTTTTTCATTTTACAACTCTCAAAGCATCATAATTAAATTGTGTCAATAGTGGGAAATTGAATTATGTTGCTTTAAAAATATATATAGCCAAACATAGAATACTTTGTAACTACAGAGGTGGCTGTGGCCTTGACCTCCGGTGTTAATGTATCTTTTAATTGGTTTTTAAAATAGAGTTTTTCTATAAACAAGCTGTCATAGCTTATTTACGCTCGTCTGATTTTATGAAATTCAAGAGCTGTGCAGCCTTCCCTTTCTTTTAGCTCACTGTGGTTTCACCGAGCTTTTTTTATGTATATACTATATATTTGTCTGCTATTTTCAACCTCTCACCTATTATTCACTTCAAGAGGACCTTCTTAGGAGTGAACTTTGAGCAAAGTTTTTACCAGGTCAGAAGTTTTTGTATTAGATTTTTTTTCTTCACCAATTAAAAAAATAATTATCCACTTTTTACAAAGTTGCATTAAAGGCAGTTTTTTTAATGTTATTTTTATTTATTTATTTAATCTCAGCGTATATTGAGTATATCAGAGTATATTGAAATTAAATGTATATGATTTCCTCATATGTCAGGCGGTACAACTGATAAACGTTGTATCTTATACATCATATTCAGCATGGTCTCATTGCTAATATTAGTTAATAGCTTTTATTAGGTAGAAGTAATAAATATTCATTGTTACCATGATGAAGACAAAATGCATAGATATTTAAGAATTAGCCATGTGAATAAAGGCTTTTTAATCTTTTTTTTCACATTTTTTGAGTGCCTTGGACTGATTTTAGCTGTTTATTCTGATGAATCCCTTACCCAAAGAGCATCGACGCAATATTGAGATCCCCCTGAGCACTTTTTGTTGGATTTTGGAAGTTAATATCTTTATTTATCCTGAAGGAAATTATTCATCTAAAAATGGCTTATTGAAACGATATCTTACCATAAAATAAAATAAAAAAAAAATCATTTGAAAATAAAAATATTGCACATTTGTAACCTTGCTCATAATATTGTAGTGTTTACAAGTTCAAAGCACACATCGCTTCACCTTTTTGTTAATGCACAAACTTCCAATTTGGACATATTGAAACATAAACATTATTATATGATTATAGTTATTATAGTTTTACTTATTTTTTTAAATATTAATATAATATATTAAAAAAATATTAATATTTTTTTTAAATTCTGTAAACTTTAATTATGTTTCCTTAAAATTAAATAAAGCCAAACACAGGCCTCACTGTATAAACACACTGTGGCTACAGCGGTGCCAGTGCCCTTGACCTCTGGTGTTAACGTATCTTTTAATTGGTTTTAAAAATAGAGGCTGTCAAAACTTATTTACGCTAGTCTGAATTTGTGAAATACTAGAGTTGTGCAGCCTTCCCTTCCTTTTGACTTACCGTGGTTGGGCCTTTTTTAGTAGTTGCGCACTCATTTTATCGTTTCTGCTCGACCGTTTTCCACCTCTCACCTCTTATTCACTTGGACAGGTCAGCAACACCTTCTTAGGAGTTGCGGGGGAAAGTGACACAAGCAATTTGCAACTGAATCTTGGTACCATTAGAGAAATAAGGCAAGTGTGATCAGTGGTATAAATAGTACTTGTTATTCTATGTAATAAGGTTACTCCTGATTGCTTCCAGGTGCACCAGCCAGACAGTAGAAGCCGTAAGGAAATTCAAGCCTTTCGGCGCTTCTCCCACCAGCGCTATGTCAAAAAAAGAGCAGATAGTCATTTCAGTATTTTTTTTTCTCCACCCCTGCTTTCTAATGCTCTGTAACTCATATGATTAACCTCCTGCGATTCCCACCTTAGCCCAGCGAGGATAATGTTCGCACACGGTATTCTGATGCATAAAACATCCCCCTTCACCAATGCAGGGAACTCCAGCCTAAGTTGTAAACATGTAGAAATGAGAATGATTGTAATTGGAATTGTTTTAAATGGACTGCTTATGAACTGAAAAGTTTGGCTTGGAAAAACTCGACAGGAAAGTGAGAAAGGAAGGAAAGGAGAAAAAAAGGGATTAAGAAAAAAGAAAAGATGGATCTAGTATGAGTGTAAACCTAGGAGTGATTGTTTTACACACTTTATAAGTGCGTGTGTGTTAGGGGGTTCTCTTTAACTTGACGGTTGGTTCAAATAAACAAAATAATGCATAAGATGTATTTATTCGAGATGAAATATGAATAATTATTGAACAATTTTTGATGAATAATTGTTTATATTAGGTGAGATAAACATATATTTTTGTTTGTTTGTTGGTTGGTTGGTTTGTTTCCTGTCCAAATAAATTATTTTATCCTCTAAATATGTGCTGAATGATTATTGCTGTTGTTATTATTATTATATTACAATATATTTATTAAATAATGTGATATTAAAGGAATTTTATAATGTAAAAACTATTCTATTTGAAAATTCACCGTCCTCCTGCAATATACAGCAATTTTGTATGAAATGCAGAGCATAATTTTAGTTGTTAATTGCTGAAATATTATACCAGTCTGTTATGGTATGTGGAAAATCAATATCTGGTATGGTATGTGACAATATCTTGTCACAAGCTGTGTTGGAGCAGGCTAGAGCCAATACATTTTTTTTATATTACTACTATGGTGTAAAGCTTTTTTTAAACTGCAGTTTTTTATGTGTTCTATTGTCAGTTTTCAGAGAAAATGGTTTAGATGTAAATGAATGCACATAATGGCTTCGATATGACAACTGAATATAAAATAATTCAAGTGTTAATGCCACGAGTTCAGTATACATTAATAATAATTTACATGTAAGATGCCATCATCAAGTGAAATTTGCATGTTTAGATACAAAGCAAAACATTTAGATGTCAGAACATTTCAGTTTCTATGCAAATACAAGTACATGTGCAAGTTGTAGAAGATTATAATGTAATCATATTATTATATAAGATAAAAAATGTGAATGCTCTTGAATTATGATATGCCATATCAGCATATTAGAATGATTTTCGGAGGCACTGACACTGAATTAATGAAGCTTGAATTATTGATGCTGGAAATTTAGGGTTTTCTTTTGTATTCTCTGAAATAATTTTTTTTGCAGTTTTAGATAATTAACAATATTTTTGTTTTAAATGTATATTTATTCAAATTAATGTAGCCATTGTGAGCATTTTTGACATGCCCAATCCCAAACTTATCCATATTCTATCTAATGATATCACATTTAATATTGTTGTTGTTTTTTTTTTTGTATTATCATACACAATATTAAACAAATAAAATAAGAAATTGTTTTCTTTAACTTGGAAGTAGAATCAAATTTATTTTACAAGCCTAATGACAAACAATTTCAACTTACATTACAATAAAGTGCTTTCAAATATCAAGTCGCATATTGTATTGCTTGGAAAATGAAGCTGAAACATGAATAATGGCAAAAATAAATTTTGTCATGACTTTTTATGACCTAAAAATTAATACATGCATATTATTCTTTATTATAAAAAATATATAAATTATATCATTTCAAATTATTAGAGAATAAAAGATTTTTATTTAATCGTCAGAAGCTAATGTAAATGTCGTCTTCCGTAATTCTACAGTACTTTTGCTTTTTCATATTCATGACTCTTGTTTTGGAAAGTTGCACCTGAATTATCACTAAAGTGAATGAATACAAAGCATCTTTTGCAACTGAAGGAATAGATAGTAACAGCAATGTCAGTCAGCCGCAGTGTGCAGGCCACAGGTCACAGCAGCAGCAATGAGCCGCTTGTGGATCATCCTGCAAACTCAACTCCCAACAATTCCAGGAATGAGACTAGACTGTCAACACAATTATAATCAATCACATACCATCACTCTCGGCTTTTTTTATCCAAAGGATACAGTGCGTGGGCTTTTCATTCAGAACTAGTTTCACAAAGGCGAGTAGGAATTAGATGAACTTTGACTAGATGAGATATTTGACTTATTTATGATGTTTCTTCCTCGTCGATTTATGCTCAGTGATGCAGTGCGTTTTTTTGTTTTCTTTCTTTTGTTTTGCATTAGAAGAAATACAGCAATTTCATGAATGTAGATGTGGTGAACAAAATGCCATCGATTATGAATGATGACTGTAAACGGTTGTGAGGAGGATTCAAGAGCTGGATGTTTATGGATGGTTTCATTGTGACAATAATTTGTCCTCCGTTTGCTGTAATATGTTTAGGGCTTATTTCTTTGCCAGTTCAATAGGGATGTGTTTCTAAAAGTGGGAAATGAAAATGAAAAAAAATTTGCAATGGCCAAGGTTTTTTTTTTTCTTGAAATTAAATGAATTTGTTTTGTTTTGCTTTGCTTTGCTTTGCTTTGCTTTGCTTTGCTTTGCTTTGCTTTGCTTTGCTTTGCTTTGCTTTGCTTTGCTTTGCTTTGCTTTGCTTTGCTTTGCTTTGCTTTGCTTTGCTTTGCTTTGCTTTGCTTTGCTTTTGTTGTTGTTTTGTTGTTGTTTTTGTTGTTGTTTTGTTTTGCTTTGCTTTGCTTTGCTTTGTTTTTTGTTTTGTTTTGTTTTGTTTTGTTTTGTTTCGCTTTTGCTTTGCTTTGTTATTGTTTTTGTTGTTCTTTTTTGTTATTGTTGATTTGGTTTGGTTTTGCTTTGCTTTGTTATTGTTATTGATATTGTTATTGTTTTTGTTGTTGTTGTTGTTGTTCTTTTTTGTTATTGTTGTTTTGCTTTGCTTTGCTTTGCTTTGTTATTGTTTTTGTTTTTGTTGTTGTGTTTTGTTATTGTTGTTTTGTTTTGTTTTTGTTTTTGTTGTTGTTTTTTGTTGTTGTTTTGGTTTTGTTTCGTTTTGCTTTGCTTTGCTTTGTTATTGTTTTTGTTGTTGTTTTTTGTTTTGTTTTGCTTTGCTTTGCTTTGCTTTGCTATTGTTTTTGTTTTTGTTGTTGTTTTTTTGTTATTGTTGTTTTGTTTTTGTTGTTGTTGTTGTTGTTTTTTGTTATTGTTGTTTTGGTTTTGGTTTGCTTTGCTTTGTTATTGTTTTTGTTGTTGTTATTTTGTTTTGTTTTGTTTTGTTTTGTTTTGTTTCGTGAAATGATTGAAAATGTTTCTGTGCAAAGTGAACGAGTACATTTGTTATATTAAATGATGCTGTGGTTTTGAACTTTTGATTCATCAAAGAAGCAATTGCATGACTGTAGCTCTGGTATTTTATTTTACTGTAAACAAAATTCCATTGATGATGAGTGATGACCGTAATCAGTTGTGAGAAGCATTCAAGTGCTGGACTTCATGGATGGCTTCATTGTGAAAATAAATTTGTCCTCCATTTTCTCAGACTATAATACATTTAGAGCTCATTTCATTGCAAGATCACTGGTTGTGTTTGCTAACAGTCAGAAATTAAATTTCTGTACAGCATATGGAAAGGATTAAGAGAACTTTTTGCTATGGGTTTGAGTAAAATGTTTAAATATTACTCTTTGTTTTATTGTATTCGAAAAACATAAGAAAGAAAGAAAGAAAGTAAATAGAATTTGGTAAATATAAACAAAAGAGTTTTATTTGTACAGTTGTCTTCATTAAAATAAGAGTTTGGTCATCTAGAAATAGAAATATATTAATAATAACAAAAGTTTTTGCAAAACAAAATATATACTAGAACATTTCAGCAACATTTTATATAGATATATTTATGCTTGACTGTTTATTAAAATGTTTATTTTATAATTTCCCTCAACATATTTATTTGGGTGTAGTCGTTTTTGGATTGTGAACTTAAGCTTGTTTGTTAGTTTAGTTCTAGTTTAGTTCCTTTGGTGCTGACTAATATAATGTACTGTATATGGACAAATATATTATTGTAAAGTATTCTGTGGAAAATAGTAGTTTAAAAGAGAGATCTGTGAGGAGGGGTGTACTCATTTATGTTGAGTACTATATGTTATACGGTATGTGACATCCTCATTACTATGAGTTTTTTTTATTCTTGAAAACTGAGATTGACCTGTATTATTTCATCAAGCCCATCTCATATGACCAATACACAGATTTTTGTTTTATTTTCGTGTTCAAAGATTTGCTCTTTGCACAAACACACACACAAACAATTAAAAATGTATTATTCTGACTGACCAAATGAAATAAATATTAGCATGGCACCTTCGTAAATCAATACTTTACAGTTGATAAATCTGTTTGAAGAAAGACTGCATGTCCCCAGTCACTCTTTAGGGCTGTCTTGTAAATTCACTGCTTGGCTTTGTGTGGACGGGCATGACAGACTGATCTCTCTGTCAGTCCATCTTTCTATCTTCTCTCTTGTTCTCTGTGCATCAGTTTGCACTCAACCTGATCTTCTCATGTCAACACATTGCTCAATCCCATTTTCTTTTCTTTTTTCTTTTTTTTTTATGAAGTGATCTATATTTTTATAGTATAGCATTCACAGAGAGTACCCTTCACTCAGGCTAGAAAACTTGCGCAGTCCGAGAGGCATCTTGCTTTGAGGATTTCCATTTCCCTCATGAGTTCAGCAGAGGAGATTCACAGCAGCCAAGGGAATAATCAAACATGGCCTCCGGAGAGATTGTGCATGTAAACATTCTTTCTCTTTCTGACTCTCTCTCACACACACACTGACAATCACAAATTTATCAGTGCTTGGTTTATACACAGGGGTCTGGAATTAATTTATTTTTCTCAAAGAATGAACATTCAGCCGTTCATTCATTTAGACATTCATTCAGTCATTCTTTTGTTCTTATGTCTGTTCGTTAATTTATCTATATACTTCTTCACCCATATGAATATTCTGTCATCATTTACCCACCATTTGCATGTTCCAAATGTATTTGTTTTGTTGCGAAATGTTTAGATATTTTGAAAAATTATGGAAACTGGTAGCTTTTTGAAATCCATGGTATTTTTTTCTAGTATAGAAGTCAATGGCTACCAGCTCCAAACATTCGTCAAAATATATTTATTTGCGCACAATAGAAGAAATAAAGTCATAAAGGTTTGGAACCACTTAAGGGTTAGTACATTTTTGTTTTTGGGTGAACTATTCATTTAACAGTGCCCATGATACACATCTTTCATGTACTTACTACAGTTTTAACAATAAGTTTTGTATGATTGCATGAAACTAATTGTCATCCTAACTGTAGTCATTTAGTATGCTGTAAAGTTAGTATTTCGTAATAAACATTAAATTTGAATGTATTAATTAGTATCACTGAGTAGTTAAATGTAAAGTATTTACCTTATTCTTCGCTTATGAGCAGGCACAGCCGTTTGAATCTTTTTGGTTCAAGACTTCTGGTCTCATTCACTTTCATTCATTTTTAGACGTTAATAACAGCTTATTATGCGGTTTGATGTTGCAAACTGACATTTTCTTATTATATGATTATGTTTTATTATATGATTATGATTATGTATTATATGAGTATGAATGCTTTGTTTGTATAATCATGCAAACACTTGTTTGTAGAGCAAGCAGTATGACCATCTTCTGCGGTTTATTATTCCTAGTCATTTATCCCATATAGGAAGCTAAATCGGAAGTTCAAAAACAATCACAAAAACGAGCACACTTTTGCATTACAGAATAAGGTCAATAACAAAGACACTGTAAAATAACATTTTTTTTTTCTTTTTTGTACTGGTAATACATAAAATTAAGATATACTGTGCATCCAGAAAGTATTCATAGCGCTTCACTTTTTCTTCACATTTTTTATTGTTACAGCCTTATTCTAAAATGGATTAAATTCATTTATTTCCTCAAAATTCTCCACACAATTCCCCATAATGACAATGTAAAAAAATATTTTTTGAAATTGTTGCAAATTTATAAAAAATAAAAAACCTGAAAAATCACATGTACATAAGTATTCACAGTCTTTGCTCAATACTTTGTTGATGCACCTTTGGCAGCAATTACAGCCCTAACGTCTTTTTGAATATGATGCCACAAGCTTGGCACACCTGTCTTTGGGAATTTTTACCCTTTGCAGTACCTCTCAAGCACTATCAGGTTGGATGGGAAGCGACGGTGTACAGCCATTTTCAGATCTCTACAGAGATGGTTAATGTGATTTAGGTGTGGGCTCTGGCAGGGCCACTCAAGGACATTCACCAAGTTGTTGTGAAGCCACTCCATAGATATTATGGCAGTGTGCTTTGGGTCATTGTCCTGCTGGTAGATGAACCGTCACCCCAGTCTGAGGTCAAGAGCACTCTGAAGCAGCTTATCATTCAGGATGTCTCTGCACATTGCTGCATTCATCTTCCCCTCTATCCTGACTAGTCTTCCAGTTCCTGCTGCTGAAAAACATCCCCACAGCATGATGCTGCCTCCACCGTTTTTTATTGTCCTTCTGTAAGGTTCTCCTCTCTCCACAGAAGAACGCTGGAGCTCAGAGTGACCGTCAGGTTATTGATCATCTTCCTGACTAAAGCCCTTCTCCCCCAATCACTCAGCTTAGATGACCGGCCAGCTCTAGGAGGGGTCCTGGTGGTTCCAAACATCTTCCACTTACGGATGATGGAGGCCACTGTGCTTATTGGAACTTTCAGAACAACATTGGAAATTTTTCTGAAACCTTCCCCAGCCTTGTGCCTCAAGACAATCCTGTCTTGGAGGTCTACAGACAATTACCTTTATCTTCATGCTTGGTTCGTGCTCTGACATGCACTATCAACCCTGGGACCTTATATATACAGGTGTATGCTTTTTCAAATCATGTCCAATCAGCTGAATTTGGCACAGGTGAACTCCAAATAAGCTGCTGAAACATCTCAAGAACGATCAGTGAAAACAGAATGTACCTGAGCTCAATTTAGAGCTTCACAGCAAAGGCTGTGAATACTTATGTACATGTGTTTTTTTTTTTTCTGTTTTTTTTTTTTCAATAAATTTGCAACAATTTCAAAAAAATCTTTTCACATTGTCATTATGGGGTGTTGTGTGTAAAATTTAGAGGAAGTACATTAATCGAATCCATTTTGGAAAAAGGCTGTAATATAAAAAAATGTGAAAAAAGTGAAGCTGGCTTGCATGGTTCGGGATCTATAGAGCTGCGCATCGTTGGATTTGCCCTTCAATATTTGGACTCTCAGTAGTGATTATTAAACCACACTGAACTGAGCTCAACTGAACTGAACTTAAACACTACAAACTGAACTACACTGTTCCTATTTACTGTGACCTTTTATGTGAAGCTGCTTTGACACAATCTACATTGTATAAGCGCTATACAAATAAAGGTGAATTGAATTGAATTGAATTGAATTGAATTGAATTGAATTGAATTGAATTGAAGCGCTATGAATACTTTCCGGATGCACTGTATGCAGGTGTTTTTCCAGAAAATACCATTCACACATCTATTCCAAAACACCATTAACCAGAAATGAGCTGGTTGTATCATTTCTGCGCATGTATCAGGTTTTTGTTGAGGTTTCAACTGTATTTAAAACATTAGCATTCATGTAGCTGCTTTGGTCCCAGAGACATCGGAAGGCAGAAGCGTGAACCACAGCTAATAACAATGTTGTTTACACATTTATTACAATTTACATTACAAATTCTGTGGATGGATAAGTATTGAGAAAAACTTTAATGAAAATATATGGAGGAACACTTTCGCATGTGGAGATGTAGGGTGTATTTGATTGTGTGCTAGCCCCCACCTAAGCACTCCTTCACGTGCACGAGCGTCACCAGCTGAACACAGAGCTTGCAGGTAAGCTCACAGCGTTTTAATCATAAGCATTTTATCAATCATTTTTTTCGGAGGAACATATAAATGTTATCTGACTTACAACTAGCAGATAAAAGTGTCTGGAAAAGTATTCAAAGGCTTTTTATTTTTATAAACAGCACGGATGTGTATGCGTTAGAATGGCTGGAGTAGACATCATACGTCAGCGCTTTTTAAATGTGTAAATTTTTCTTTGGCATTCACACAATGCAGCATTCTGGGATATTTCTGGTAATGTTACAACTTCTCTTTCCAGAAAATTGGTATAACAAATTTTCCGGTATTTTCAAAAAGGGCCTGTTCACACATGATCTCTTTTAGAAAAAAAGTCTGTATGTGTGAAAGGGGCTTATCTTTCTTTTAGCTTGTGAAAAATCATACAAATAAGGCACTAATTCACCAAAATATGAATTCTTAGGAGTTAATTTTGCTTATTTTTTTTTTTACTTCATGGTTAAAAATGTTAAAATAGCATGATTTAGCCATTTTATGCCTACAAATTTTTGCAGTTGAGATGTATTCTGTGGTTGTGTGATTATTTTTTTAAATGCCAACCTTATACCTTTATACTGTGCAAGTTATCTCTCTTTATCCATTTATATATCTGTCATATCTATGTAGCTTTAGTTGAGTTACTGTATGTATATTTCTGTTTGCATTGATGCAGCTCAGCTCGGGTCTTCACTTGGTAGTGTAGTTGTGGTCTCGTATAGTGTGTTGTATCGTAATTTAACTCTAGAGTAGATGGCAGTGATTGCTGAGACAGGCTTTCTCTCTCTTATCTCCAAAAACACTGAGTTGTTTGTGCTTTACAGCTCAACAGGAGGTCCGCCCAAACCCCTCGCACTATCTCCAAAACCGCCCATTGTCCAGATCCCCGTCTCCATAGGGAACTAATGCTCCTCACTCTCAGCTCCTTCTGTCATACACACACTCCTGCAAATGAGAAGAGGATATGCAAAACTGTGTCACTCAGCAAATAGCTCTCAATTAGTCCCCGATTAGGTGAATCCATGAATGATAATCAGGCCTTCAAAAAAGTGTGTTATCTAGGCAGTCTCAAAGCTCATCTCCAGCCTTTCGTTTGAGACTAAAACGTTCACTTAGGAGGTTGTCAGGTTTGTTTGAAGGCTGCGTGTATGTTTGAGTGAACAGAAATTGCTTTTCTTCTGTCTGCATTGTGATACAATATTGCATGTATTTTTTTTTCCTTACATAACATTTATTTAACAGTTTATTCCTTGCATTTTACAGACAAACAATGTCATATGAACTAGTCCTATTCACTCATTGAAATGGCATCTGCCTCAGAAATACGAAACATTTAGTTTCTCGTATTTTCATATTGGTGGCTTAATGTGAAGCGTATTCCACATATGAGGTCGGGAGAACAACAAAAACCTTAATCATCTAAGATCAGCATCCTTCTGACAGATAATTTTCAACTGAGGTTAAAGTTGTTGAAATATCCGGAGTTGCAACTGAGTTATTCTGTGATGGTTTATATTTATTTGATTTGAATCCTTTATGTAACTTTTTGAAACTCATCGAGGTTCACTTTATCAGTGTCAAAATTTGATTTGGAAAATATTTTATGCTATGAATTATGCTGTATCACTGTTATGGTCGACTTAGACCATATAATGGAGCATTTTCCAAAATTTACTAGCTGCACCAGGGTATTTGGTGCCTATATGAGTGTTTTAAAAAGAAGTCTCTTAAGCTTTACGAGGCTACCTTTGTTCAAAATGCAATAAAACAGTTAATTCATTCATTCATTCATTTATTTTCCTTCGGCTTATTCCCTTTATCCATTAGGGATCGCCACAGAGTAATGAACCGCCAACTTATACAGCATATGTTTTACATAGCGGATGCCCTTCCAGCTGCAACCCAGTACTGGGAAACATCCATACACACTCATTCCCACACATACACTACGGCCAATTTAGTTTATTCAATTCATCTATAGCGCTTGTCTTTGGACTGTGGGGGAAACCAAAGAACCTGGAGGAAACCCACGCAAATACGGGGAGAACATGCAAACGCCACACAGAAATGCCAACTGACCCAGCCGGGACTCAAACCAGTGACCTTCTTGCTGTGAGGTGACAGTGCTAACTACTGAGCCACCGTGTCACATAATAAGTTATTTATTCATTCATTTTCTTTTCGGCTTAGTCCCTTTATTAATCTGGGGTCGCCACAGCGGAATAAACCGATAAGTTATCCAGCACACGTTTTACACAGCGGATGCCCTTCCAGCTGCAACCCATCCCTGGGAAACATCCATACACACTCATACACTACGGACAATTTAGCCAACCCAATTCACCTGTACCGCATGTCTTTGGACTGTGGGGGAAACCAGAGCACCCGCAGGAAACCCACGCAAACGCATGCAAACTCCACACAGAAACGCCAACTGACTCAGCCGAGCCTCGAACCAGCGACCTTCTTGCTGTGAGGTGACAGCACTACCTACTGCGCCATTGCATTGCCCCTAAGACAGTTATATATTTTAAAAAATGTATAAATTTGTGCTTAAGTATAATGTCTGCACAATATCTATTATTATTATTATTATTATTACTATTGTTGTTGTTGTTGTTGATGATGTTGTTTTAACTCAGTTGCATTTAGAACTGAACTAGTGTTAAATGTGGACTTTGAGTGAACTTACTGAACTACACTTTAAGTGTCATTCACATTGTCTTGTTAGAACTACATTAATTACACCCAGAATCTCTCTGTTACTCTCTAATAAGCTGAAGAACCCTTTGCCTATAAAGAGAACATGTGCCATGAACCCACAGTGTGAGACATGACATCCATTCCCTTCGCTTCTCTCTCTTTTTTCTTTTTTTAGTCTGGTCTTCAAAGCAATAAACATCTCTCTCTTTCCTTCCAGGTTGATTTGCTGATTCCTGGCCTTGATGCTCTGATGTCTGCTGGCCCTTGACCTTCATCCACGGATTAGTTCCTTTACGCTTGAGGCAGATCTGACTGTCCAGATGGTATCCCTATGTGTGACTTCTCGCAGGTCAGGTGAGTGATGGCCCTGTTTGAAATGACATTTAGTTACTTCGTTTGGCCGGGGATGTTAGACAGATTAACCTCAGTAACTAGAGATCATGAGTGGCATGCAATGTTACTCATGTATCACAGATACATAGCAACAAAAAAGTGTGCTGAATTAAAATAACAATCCAGAAATAGCCGTATATGCAGTCGGCTGAGACATTAACAATTAAAATGTTCAAATTCGACTTGGTTTTCCTTGTAACGTAAAGCCAAAAACTGGCAAACCTATGCGAGAATCCATATTGTGTTTGTGTTAGTGTGTCAGTGTGTACAAGACATATTTTCATCCCTCCAAGGCTTAACGGCGTCATCCAATCAACGACAGGCACTGTCTAGATGAACCAATCAGCATGCAATTCGTTGGATGGAATCAAAGGCACAGCACTCCTATGATATTAAAATGCACTCCCGTCTTTGTTCATACCAAGCCAAACCAAGAGAGAGAAAGGAGGAGGGTGAGGGGAGAATAAAAAAAAAAAAACAACACTCCACCCCAAAAACGAGAAAAAAAAAAACTTTTTTGTATTCTTCCCCATATGTCTCTGCGGGTGGGCACGCAATGACTCCCCGCTTCTCGCTTTGAAATCTCTGCCACTTCAGCTGCCTCCTTGAGCTTTTGTCAGCTTGAGACGCTGAACCTCGATGAAGTAGGGCATCTAGAGTACAGTCTACAATTCTTGCTGCCGCCATCTTGGCCCCTGTCATTTCCTGTACTTGTTTGTCCCAGTTTCCAGTGTTACATTGTTATATATCCAGGTTTTTAACCCACTCCAGTTGTTCATCCTAGCGTGCACAAAACCCCTTTAAATCTCACTTTGTTTAAATAATGGAAGTTTCAACATCACTTTTCCCTCAGCCATTGACCTCTCAGGACGTCTTCTTTTTGTAGTAATTGTACATATTGTTAGCCTCTTCCTTCGCATTCAAAAAGAAAGCAGTTTCAGTGGGATTTTGAATTGTTTTCCCTTGATTGAAATGGCTAGAGTTCTTCTTTCTCTTTTTCTGTATGGAGTGGAGATATTATTGGGCAAATTGCACGGCTTTCATGCAGATAAATGGGCGTTCGATAAAAGCAGCAGTGTTTTTTGAAGCGGCCAGAGAGCTGGGCTGCGTTGGGTGATAACTTCATCGCAGCGTGGGGTCAGGGGCAGGAAGAGAAGCCCGGCTGAAAGGGGATTAAGAGGAGCCGGCGAAGAGCTTCGGACTCGGACCACCTGCTGGGGAGCCCAGGCCTGGTCTGCGCCTAATGTTTCTGATCAGCTATGCCATTGTCTGTGTTCCCCTCTTTCTTTCCTCCCCTCGCAAAAAAAGAATAGTACAGCCTCCCTATTTCACTGAACACAGATTTGGTGTCGGTCCTTTATTTTGTTGCCATCTACGTTTACCTATAAGCTCAGGGGTCTGGACAGGGAACTGTACTGTTCATTGCTCTTGTTTAGGTGCGACATGATGGAAACATGCAAAAGGAATTGTTCACCTACAATTTCTGTCACAGTTTCAACCTTTCATGTAAAAAACATGTGGCTTTTCTGCTTCTATGGAACACAGAATAGGTTTCTTTCTTTTTTTTTCTATGGCAAAAATACAAAAAAAAACACACATTAGTAATTGCAGACATTTTGCTCATATGACGTGCTATATTCTGAAGTAATATGGTAGGAATGGTGTTAAGAATATGTTATTTAAATTTGACCTCATTAATGAATTGCAATCTGTAGAAGTAACCTGTAAGTAAGTCTTTAAAAAAAATCATTTGTTTAGTCAAATCATTTCAGTGAACGTTATTCACTAAACTTGTTTGAGTGATTCCTTCATTCTTTTTGACTGATAATGCCAGTCTATGATACTGGCAATGTTTTTAACACCATCTAGAGGGCACTAAACTGGTATATGTAACAATAAATTGTGATAAACTGTTTGCACAAACAACCTATTTAGTCTTTATTGTTTTGTTTTGTGTTGTGTTGTGTTGTGTTGTGTTGTGTTGTGTTGTGTTGTGTTGTGTTGTGTTTTGTTTTTTGTTTTGTTTTGTTTTGTTTTGTTTTGTTTTTGTTTTGTTTTTTGTTTTTGTTTTTGTTTTGTTTTGTTTTGTTTTGTTTTGTTTTGTTTTGTTTTGTTTTGTTTTGTTTTGTTTTGTTTTGTTTTGTTTTGTTTTGGAGAAGGGCACTCTCAAATAGTGACTTACTATACAGTCTCTTTTCTGTTCTGAGCTTATGAATTACCACATCTGAAAAAGAAAATGCTGTCATGATGTTGATGATAAGTGTAATATTAATATAATCAGTAGAAACCAAGGTTTAAAAACGTAATTTGGTCCACACAGCCAGACATTTTCTCTGATCCAGCAGTAAACCAAAGAAATAACACATGCAAGTTAGTGGCCGTAGATTTGGCCTTGGAATTCATTCTTTATGATAGATAGATGCCGTATAAATAGTAAAATGAATATATGTATATATATATATATATATATATATATATATATATATATATATATATATATATATATATATATATATATATATATATATATATATATATATATATATATATATATATATATATTAAAAAGGCAGTTCATCCCTTTCAGGGTTATGTTTGGATTAGGGAATAGAAATATGATTAGCTTACAATAAAATCGATTACATCAAAATGTAAAATCACTGTAATGATCTAAATGTGTGTGTGCATACGCATCATGGAAATTTAAGACAAAAGAGAACTTCTTTTGGTTCACTTTCTGTGACCTAATGTAACTCTCTCTTTGTTCTCAGAGGTAACTAATAGAGAATCATGATGAGGGAGCATCCACTCATCAGTGTCTATGGTCATTTTTTATTCATCTTATATATTCACACATTAGCTGCAGGGGCTTCTCGGAATTTTTTATTTTCTCATTTTCTGAGGTGTCCTTTTATCAATGCCAAAGAATATAAAAAGATCATAAAAAATTCATTTCTACACACAAAAAAGCACCTTTTCCTACAAGCTTTACATGTGTCCGATGTGTTAAACAGACACTGCAGTAAAAAATATTTCCCTGCAATCAACATGTCTATGCATAGAATATTTCCCCGCACCATTTTTCATGGCTGTGGGCTGAAACAGCTGTAGTTAGATGCATGAATACTGATAGGGCCAATCGTACAGAGTGCAGTGCAGGTGTGCAGGTGAACGCTCTGTTTGGCAGTTGCCTGACATGTTTCTTCTCTTTAGCATGTGGAGTGCAGACAAGCTCATGAATAACGGGTCTGATGAATGGTCTGAGCAGCCTTAGCACTAACTTTTACAGCACCTGCTTCTGTGTTGCACCCCACAATGAAGTGTGAGTGTGTGTGTGTGTGTGCGCTTGACACAAACTTAGCAGAATAGCTATTGTGTGTGCACTGACAGCTGTGTGCACTGTTTTAGACAAATAATTCATCCGGGCTTGATGAAAAACAGCAGCTTTTATGTTTTGCGTTATGCTATGCGCTGGTTTCCTCATCAGCAACAAACAGCTATGGGGAAAATATGAGAGAAGAGAGACTATTTAAGAAATTCACATTTTCTCTGGATTTAAAATATATACATATGCGTTTGAGTGAAACATACTTTTTTAGTTTTGTTCTGCAAACTATTGACTATATTTATTCTACATTTAAAATGGAGTGACAAATCACAATTGGTTAAAATAGCATAAAATATATATTTTGGTCAGACATGTTTAGATTCATTTTTAGACACAATATCCATGTTTAACTCTAAATGACACTATTTTGTATTAGAAATGGGGAATAATTAATAACATGACTTCTTTAGAATGAAACAAATGTTATATTTTATACACACTGTGAAAATTCTTATTGCTAACTACATTTTTTTAGTTGTATCAAATTAATTTCTCTAGTCATCTTAACTTAGGTTAATCAAACTGTATAACAAATCGATTGATTTGATTGTAGAACAATCAATCAAACTGGATGACAAAAATAGTTTAACTTAAATTGATTAACCTAATAAAATAAGTTACATAACGTTACATTTTTAGTGTTGTAAATTCATAGAAATCAAGAATTTTCAAGTAGTTTCTTTATTTGTTTATTTATTTTTGGCCAATGCTGTATTTAGGTCATGTTTACTATGATGCAAAACACTTATTATCCCTTAAACCACAAGAAAATTGATCTTTGTTAGATGAAATATATATACATCTGTAATAATCAATGACCCTTCTGTCAGAATATTAGAGTATCATTCTCAGTCCAAAGGCTTCTGGATTATTAATGTACATGTTTTCACATGTGCTGCTGGTTTGGCCTTCAAACATTTGTCTCTTTTCAGTTGCAAACTGAATATATGGAGATACCAGGAGTCTAGCAGAGCAATAGCAGGATGTGACTCCATAAGAATGGATTCTAAAAGATGGCTGTCCAAGCATATCATAAGAGTTCCCGGGCATTTCTTTAAGTATTTTTAAAGCAGCCAACATCATGTTCTGGAACAATCCCTCTCTTTCTTTCTCTCTCCTCTCGTAACGGCTGTGGTCGGCCGCTCTTGGCCCGTGCCAACTACCAATAACCATATTCCAGGAAAGAGCTCCACATGTTCAATTATATAATTACATCATCTCAGATTTAGACAGATGTCCCATAATACGTTTCAAATGCAATCAGCCGCACTCGTTCCCCACATAATGCATTTGGAGAAGAAAAATGATGTCCGCTGAGCATAAAACAGATCATATTTGTTGTGTTGGTGCTTCTGTTGCGTGCACTATTGATATTGTTATTATTAGTATCACCGCAAGCTCCATTTAGTATTTTTGATAGTAACATCAATGCGTTCTTATGGTGACTGCTTAAAATAGGCCCTTTGATTACAGTAGCATATATGGAAATATGCGCCAAACAATAAACATACCCACAGACAACTAATTGCCTAACTAGAGATGTCACATAATAAGATGAGGATTTTAAAATGAAAATCTGCTGCGATCAAACTCTCTACCTCGAGTCTTACTGTTATCCTCCAGCCTCAGTCCTCGACTTCTCTTTCCCGCTCAAATCCCGACAGTTTTAAACCATATCTCCTCTCATTGTTCGGCAGACAGCGCTCAAATCCCTTGAGCTTTGAGTCCAGTCCAGAGAACTTAGAATGAGTAATTGTTTACTTTAGAGACAAAGCTGAACTGTAGTTGCAGTTTAGCAGTGGATAAAGAGAAGCACTTTTTTTATTTGAAATCTCTGTCAGTGGTTAAGATGCCGTTTTGGCCACACAAGAGCTATGGGCAGAGGTTGTAGCAGTAGCAATATTGGCTCAATTATTTGAGAATATTGTTTTCAGAAGAGTTTAGAGCTGTATATTAGTGCTGTACCTGCATGCATACACTCAAAAAAAAAAAGATTTGTGCTGCTTGTTCAGATTACCTATTTAAAAAGAGCTGAAACAACACAATTCTTGAGATTTGTTGAATGAAAAACGTATTTTTTCATTCTCAGTTTACTTAATTGTTAGTAGTTTACTTGATCGATTAGTGTTTGGAGAACATGAATGAACTGTGTGGAACCCTGCATTTTTACAGTGTATATACAGTTAAAGTCAGAATTCTTAGCCCCCCTGTTTATTTTTTTTTCCCAAATTTCTGTTGAACAGAGAGAAGATTTTTTTTCAACACATTTCTAAACAAAACAATTTTAATAACTCATTTCTAATAACATTTATTTTATCTTTGCCATGGTTACAGTAAATAATATTTGACTAGATATTTTTCAAGACACTTCTATACAGCTTAAAGAGACATTTAAAGGCTTAACTAGGTTAACTAGGCAGGTTAGGGTAATTAGGCAAGTTAGTGTATAATGATGGTTTGTTCTGTGGACTATTGATAAAATATATAGCTTAAAGGGGCTAATAATTTTGTCTTTAAAATGGTTTTTAAAAATTAGAAAACTGCTTTTATTCTAGCCTAAATAAAAAAAAAATATATATATATATATGTATATATTCTTTAAATGTCTAATAACATTTTTTTTCCTATTTCAAAGTAAAATATTGTGATTTAAAGCCTTTTTCTCTCAGAAAATGACAATTGGTCAGAGGAACAAATGTTTTTTTTTTTTTTTCATTTGTTGTTATTGATTACTTAACTTTCTGAATAGCTTTGTGCTAAAACATGGCATCTGTTTTTTTATATTTAAAAAAATCTCTAAATGTATAAGTAAATGTGTATATGTGGCTTAGCTTATACATATTTATTTTATTTACTTATTTATTTTAGTCTATAAAAGCTGTACAACTGAGCATAAACACAAACAAAATCATTGAAATAGCATTATTCTTTTAAAGGCCAGTGTTTTGTGCTCCACTGATGACAGATAAGAAGGAATTGAAATATGAATGAGTCTTTATTAACATGCGGCACTTGGTTCAAAACAGCGTCTTGACAGGTTGAAGATAACAGCATTGATGAGCAGTTGAATGACCGCTGCATTTTTTTAACATAGTAATAATCATAAAATGGAGTTGCTGAATTTTGTGATCAACTCAGTGGAATGGAAATGGTGGTGAAGTGTTTGAAAGGTGACCTTTACAGATGAGACTCTTAGGACAGACCAGAACAAAGCGTCCGTTCCATTTGTAAATCCATCTCCATTTGTCACATCTAAAATGTAGAAAAGAGAAAGAAAGACAGAAAAGGCTATTTCGTTAAAGATATCTTCCAAAGCAAGCGATGGTATATTAGCTCACCTGCACCTCCCATTGAGCATGAATCTGATAACTCCACATGCTAATCATAACATCCGGCCCCCGCTGCGAATATCACCGCTGACCACGGCGTTGACGTTCTCCCCCCCTTCTCGCTATTTTACAACACACACTCCAGTGGTCAATTACACCCTCAAGGCAGCTCTGTAAATACTAATCATTTCCTCATGAAGACAAAAACTGTCCGCTTCGGTTAGCTGTCACTTTGGGTCCACAAATGATCACACGGGTTGTTTCTCTAAAGGTGTTGAGTTATGAAAACCACATGCAAAGCTGTTCCACATGGGACAGAGGGAGTGAGTCACGTTACAGACATGACGGGATGTGAGCCGAACAGCTTGAGTCAGAGAAATGTTGTGTAATGAGATAAGATCGACTTTTTTAAAGAAAAAAAATCAGTAAAAACAAACTCTCAGATAAATACAGTGGATCTATAAGAGGCCCAAATATCCTCAGGGAGTGAACAGATCTCAGTCAATGTTTCGTGAAACTGCCTTGTAAGCAGATGTTGTTTTGTTACCGTGGAACTTAATGTTTTTGGGCATGCTTTACATATGAATGAAGTAGTAAATGAGGGTTTTTTTCTCTTTGCTTAGATATGTGAAGTTGCACATAGGGTTGATTTATTATATTAATACTTTAAAAATAAAATTAAGTTATTAGAAAGCATTAAAATAAAAAATACAAGTTTTCAAATATGTGTTCCTTGTTAGGTCAGTTAAATCATCAGGTCTTTGCAGAATATTAATTTAAACAGATGAAAAAACAAGTGTGGGAAAGGGGAATTTAATAAAGACCAATGCCAGTAATTAAAGTAAAAATAATAAAAATATTAACTTGAAGGAAAATCTTTAATGTAATATTAATATTACAGTAAATTTATACATGTGGTATTGTATAGTCTCTGTTACTCTGAAATTTTGAATTGATCCAGACAGTGTGTGTGTGTATATATATCCAGTCAGTTGTTCAAGAATTACTGTACCCTATTTCTCACAGATTTATACACTGGATGAGCACTTAGCCTCCGATCTCAAAGATTACAGTGATTTTTTTTTTTCTTGCTTTTTTTTTTTTGTTATCAATTAGTTAATAGTTAATAAATGGTCATAATGCCTTAGATTATGTCCCACCTAAAAACAAAATGTTAGTCTAACAGTGTTTGAATCTGTGTTTTAATATTAAATAAGGCATGGCAAATCTAAAATCTAATGATTTTTTTATTTATTTATTTATTTATTTTTACTGAATGTTTTTGGGCATGATTTGCATATCAATGAAGTAAATTATGTTATGTGATTAGATATGTGAAATTGCAAACATTGTATTGCTTTATTATATAAATAATTTAACAATAAAATGATTGGAAAGCGTTAAATTAAAAAAATACAATTATGACATTATTATTTTATCATTAGAAATACTAAAAACCTTTGGTAATCAGCTATAACACTGTATATTGGCAGCTTGGGTTGTCTGACTAACTACTGTAACCACTGTACAATATGTACACCAACGTTTGAAAACAACAAACTTTTATTCAACAATTATTTTGTGAGTAAGACATGCTGAAATCGGTTTTGAAAAATCATAACATATAATGCACATATTTATTTAGACCTTTAATCATTTGGTATGATTATCAAACAGTGTGATTGTAGATTAAATCTAGCATTTTCATAAGCTTGTTTCCCCTAAAATTAATAATTAAATCAATAAAAATAAATAATTGATTCAAATATAAATGGGTTTCATCTATACAGAAACTGTTTAAAGAGAGTTTGCTTTATAATCAATAAAGCTGCTATACTATAAGTTTAGCTCAAGCTGACTTACTGAGTCAAAGCTTGTGTAATAATATAAAAAAATGTCTATACAGCACATAAATTCTTATACAGTTTGTACTTTTTGTTAAAATTAGAACAAACTGTGCTTAAGTCAGTCACAAAGCAATAGAATGCTATTATAGTGACAATGTTCTAAATGTTATATTCAATTAAATGTATAGTATGTGTTTATAAACGCAATATTTAAAGCACATAAAATTCATATACATTTATTTTTCCATGGTCTCCCTGGGTTTAAGTCCAGATTGCATTGTGTCCCACTTTGCTTTTTTTCTCTTTACCTGCACTTTTATGTCAGCTCCATGTCCTATAAAGTAAAGGCTAAAAGCCCATAAATTAAAAGAAAAAGCAAAAAGACAGACAGAGATTTCTCCGGTGACTTTACATTAGTGTTGTTTGATAGCAGATGAGCGAGTTGTCCCTATTCAGAGACGAATTCAAATGTACCAGCACCCTAATAATAGGCTTTCAGCGGGTAATATTCATCCTCTGTTAGACATAAGTAGGCCCAATATACGCAGTAAACGAAAGGCTCTTCCTAGCATCTTAAAACTAGGTCGAAAGTCAGCTCTGTCACAGGAGACTGAGAATGGTATTAACATAATGAGACATATCACGTCAGCAGGTGGCAGATTGCATCTTTCATTCGTGGGTATGTAGCTTTGAAAGGTCATCTAGAGCCCAGTCACTAAGAACCTCTCAGGGTTCCTGCAAGATCCCATGAAGGCCAGATTTGCAGTTACAAATCCACTGCTTTTAGTTAGATGAGCACCCAGAGATGCACCAATCAACCAGTCAGAAATCCGAATTAAAAGGTTTTTGCTTTAAACATGCACACAAAAAAATGGTTTGTTTTGCATACAGTACAATAGCTTTTGACTTGCTTTCAGGGTTTTACTGGGAGGTTTAAAGCTTGATCATTTCTGAAGGATGTAAAAACAAAATGTTTAGGTTGTCAGCTCTTTGAATTGCTGGAAATAGTTCAGATCTGTATCATTAAGTGATAATATTAGTACAAAAAACTGATATAAATATTTAAGTGACCATCCTTGTAATGGTTCACAGCATTCTAAATGCATGATTGTGCCCAGCAGTCTATGTGGGAAAATATTCAGTTGGCATTCTGAACACCGGCAGATCTAGACCACAGACAGGCAGCCGTTGTACATACTCACAAGACATCTTTCTTGTAAAATATATGTTTTTATCTACATACAGTAGCCTAAAAATACAGTCACATTCAACTCATTGTTTGTATTTTAATAGACACCTATGTTCGGACATGGAGGATAAGCAGTAGATTATTTAGTGCGGTCTTTCACAGTCATTTATTGATTGTATTTGAACAGGTTGTCCATGGGATCTTAAAAAGTCGTAAAATATCTTAAATTTCAAAAACAAAATTTTAGACCTTAAAAACACCTTAAATTCACTGAAATGTTGTCTTGTAAGTCTTAAATCATTTCACACAGGTCTTAATTTTCCTTTGTTTATGTGAAGCTACCCAACAGATCAAACACCCATCCAATCACCAACAATACATCTCAATAAAACTTTTTAGCAAAACTCTATTTATACATTTACTTTATTGACGTTTTTAAAGACTTTTTTTAGGTTATGTTGAAAAATAATTAGTATGTATACAAGTAGGGTCTGCTTGTTTTGACAAGTTATTGAAAACATGTGGCTAAGAAATAAAAAATTAGAATTAGTCTTTGGATGAGACAAGTAAAAAAAAGTCTGCTGGGCCTTTAAAAACTCTTTAGCGTTTAGTCCTATACTGTATAAGTCTGAAATTTCATTCTTGATGGTCTTAAAAATGTCTTAAAAAATCTTTAATTTGACTTGGTATAATGGTATATTATAACAAGGTATATGTATGCATAAACCCTGTTGAAAAACTTACATTCAGAAGCAAACTATATTCCTGGTGCTTACAATACTGAAAGAAAGTCCTAAATATCGAATTGGGGTGGGAGGTCTTTAGAAAAGTTTATTTGGTATTTTCTGTTTAGATTATCTCTGTAAAATGCATACTTAACAATGCATCTGCTTTGTTTACAGCACAAAACTCTGTTATTCCTTGGTTATTTAAAAAAAAAACACCAAGTATAATGTTTTTGTTTGAACATGTATAGCTAAAGCTCTAAAATTACAAAATCAAATCATTAAGTTTAACTTTATATTTTGAAATTAAACAAACTAATTTATTATTTTTGTATATATATACATTTTTTTAATAGATACAAGAAAAACAAAAAAAAAATTCTGGTAAAAAAAATTAATAAATAAAATCAGAATAGGCTATGAAAATTTTTGATTGGTGCATCATTAGCCTTTATCATAGGAGCTAAACCAGGAGCGTAGTCCCATAGCCACAGCATCCTCATTGAATTACCGCTCTTATAGCCTAAAAAAGCCCCTCTGCGGAATGACATCAGCTGCAATGCGTACCTGCTAGTGATTAGACTCTCCTCAAGCAAAATGCTTCCAGCCATCTATTACTGCATAGCACCATATGAGTCGAATCATCACAACGTTTTCCTTTACACTCTGTGCCAACTCACTTTAATGGGATCCCTTTTTCCACAGCACTGTTGTTTTATTTTGCCGACCTGTTGTTTGTGCTCTAAAATTAAAACCATGGCACAGCATAAGTGCGTTGTAATAATGTGATCTCCATTTTCTTCTTGGCACCCACCACTTTGCTTTTTTTGCCTCTTTTAGAAAGCAAGCTTCTCCGCAGGGAAAATTAAACAGAAACTTTATACCTTTCTTTTTAAGTGAATCAAATGTGTGTTCCTTCTCAAAAGTGTCAGTCAAACTCCCACTTGGTGGTCTTGGACTTGTGGTTGTCTACATACAGACTGATGCTGGCAGCTAAAGCGGTGCATGGCAATTATTTTAAGAGGGAAAAGATTACAGTGAATTTTTATCAATTAGGTAATAGTTCATAAATGGTCATAATGCCTCAGTTTATGTCCCACCTAGAAAGCTAAATGTTATTTCAGTTTGAGAGAGAGTTTGAATCTGTAGTTTATTATTAAATGAGGCATGGCAAATTAAATCTAATGAATTTTTCTTTTTTTGCATATGTTTGGATTTTTTTTTAAATAAGCCAAACATAATAAACAGAATAAAGAGCACATTAGATGTTTGACGTCTGTTGAATTCACATCGTGCAATGTTATTTCCCATCAACCACAGAAGTTTGAATCATCAGGTCTCAGCAGGATATTTATTCAGACAGATGAAAAAACAAGTGTGGGAAAAGGGAATTTAATAAAGACCAATGCCAGTGATTAAACTAAAATAATTAATATATTAAATTTAAGGAGAATCTATTATAATGCAATGTTAATAGTATTTAAAGTACATGTGCATTCCATCTGCTTCTGTGCATTCAAATTCTATATTTCCCTGAAATTTCGAATTAATCCGGACAGTGTATGTATATTTATATATTTATAAATTTTTTAATTTATCAGTTTTTTCCTATCCAGGGGTGCATTTCCCAAACAACGACATAACTCACGGATGAACTATCATAATACTGTGCATCGTTTAGGAAAAGAATGATGTAGTGACAAATGTTTCTTTAAACTGTAGTTGCTCTGTCGCAGATCCATCAGTTGAACCACGTTAGTTATAACGTAAAATGTCCATAATGACACTCTGAACAGGGTGGAGTAACTACTTCTTTAGAGAAAAAACCCATATTTTTTGTGCAAATTATATTGTTTAACACACACACACACACACACACACACACACACACACACACACACACACACATTTAAAAAAAATCTGATACTAATTTTGGTTAAAAACATGCACTCGTTTTCTATATTAATTAAAATTAAATGACACATATAGGACCTATATATGTTTCCTTAACATATATTTGAGAATATTCCGTATGAAATTACTAAGCTAACACATATTCTAATCTCATATATAAATCGTTAATGGTTGTAGGCTTAATTTACAGTAGGCTATTTATTAAGAAATGAAAACAATCCTACTCATTCATTCATTTTCTTTTCGGCCTAGTCCCTTACTTAATCCGGGGTCGCCACTGCGGAATGAACTGCCAACTTATCCAGCACGTTTTTAGGCAGCGGATGCCCTTCCAGCCGCAACCCATCTCTGGGAAACATCCATACACTCATACATACACACATACACTACGGACAATTTAGCCTACCCAATTAACCTGTACCACATGTCTTTGGACTGTGGGGGAAACCAGAGCACCCGGAGGAAACCCATTCGAACGCAGGGAGAACATGTAAACTCCACACAGAAACGCCAACTGACCCAGCCGAGGCTCAAACCCGTGACCTTCTTGCTGTGAGGCGACAGCACTACCTACTGCGCCACTGCTTTGCCAAACAATCCTACTTAATAATAATAATAATAATAATAATAATAATAATTATTATTATTATTATTATTATTATTATTATTATTATTATTATTATTATTATTATTATTATTATTATTATTATTATTATTATTGCCATTATTATTATTATTATTATTATTATTATTATTATTATTATTATTATTATTATTATTATTATTATTATTATTAAGTAGGATATTGTTTATATATTTTTTTAAGTCTACTTTTACAATTTGACACATTCAATCCCCTGCAGAAATGTTCTAATCAATAGACCATGTCATACACAGTACAGATACATTTCTTAATAACTAACCTATAAATTAAAACCATTAATGTACTATATATATTTGTTTTCACAATCATTGGAAGACGTAGTGTGTAAATCCTGCTTTTAACACCTATAGCTTTCATCATGAGCCACAGCTGTGTTCAAAATAGCATAAATGTTTTCAAAATGCACTGTGAAGGGAACGCAATTGCTAATATGAAGATGGCTAAAACTAAACTGTAAAAAATACTTTGAAAGCAAATTACACCTAAGGGAGGTTATTTTTTAATCATTCAAAGTTTAAATGTTAGAATGTTCAAAACGAATAGGGCATAGGGGGGATAACAGGGAATAGAACACAACCAGGAACTATGCTTCTAACTACAGCTACTGTAGTTGCAAGCCTACAAGTTTGCAAAACAGTTTGCAAATGTTCGTTGGAATGACAGATTTGGAAAACGCCAAATCAACGAACTTTGTTAAAACGCAACTTGCGACCTTGGTTAGCTAACAATTTCGATTCGGAATTGCACCCCAGATCCAGTCAGTTGTTCAATCATTACTGTATCCTATTTCCCACAGATTTATTCACTGGATGAGCACTTAGCCTCCAATCTCAATGGCATCACTACTTTACTTGGAAAGTGGTTTATTGTGTCTGCATAAACACAAACAATGCTGTTCCAGCCTGCGAACTTGTTTCTTTAGGTGACCGAGTTAAGATGAGATCACTTTGTGATGGTAACTGATGATTTGCGCTTCTACTTCCTGTGTTTAGACTGGCCTCCGTACCACTCATAATCTCCCACATTTACATTATTCACTTTGCTGGATATTTCTCATCACCCCATCTCATAACAAGCCCAACATTAGCTGGAATTCACCAGATGGTTGTATGTGTGTATGTGTGTGTTATGTCTGATTTTTTTTTATCTGCTTTGTGTTGTCACAACTTCTCAAGCCTGATCCAGCGCATGCATGTACATGTATTTTGTGAATGTTTGACCTATATCGTTGCTACCAGCTTAGTGTGAATGAATAAGCTGACTAATCTTCCAGGAATGCCACAGATACAGTGCCCTTTACCTTGGTAAATATGAGCTGTGAAAAAGTTTTTTCCCCTAAATTAAAAGTAATTTATTGCAAAAAAAAAACAGCACAGTTTTATATAAATATAAAAATACGTTTGTATAAAAGACTAGTTTCTCAATATTGACAGCCCTTTTAATTCATATGAGCTAAGGTTACTTTAGTAAATTCATTCATTTTCCATCGGCTTAATCCTTTATGTATTAGGGGTCACCACTGCGGAATGAACCTCCTAATATTCCAGTGTATTTTTTACACAGCGGATGCCCTTCCAGCTGCAACCAAGTACTTGGAAACACCCATACACTCTCACATCTATACACTTATACAATACGTCGAATTTTGTTTACCCAATTCACTGTTAGTGCATATTTTTGGACTGTGGGGGGAAACCGGAGCACCGGAGGAAACCCACGCGAACACGGGTAGAATATGCAAACTCCACACAGAAATGCAACTGGTCCAGCCGGGACTCGACCCAGCAACCTTCTTGCCACCATTCCGCCTACTTTAGTTAATGAAAAACATATCTAAGACTAAAACTATTTGGTCAAAAAACAAAGAAATACATCTTTGACAAAAATAAAATAAAATATTCATGATAAAAAAATTTTAACTAAAAGAAATACTACTAAAAAACTAAATAAAACTATATAACCTCGATATAAACATATATTTTGCCATATTTTCCCACTGATATTTAGTATTTTTAGTGCACCTGGGTGACTAGGAGGAGGACATTCTTCAACCATGACCTTCTGATTCACAGAGCTTTGCACATTGTATAAAGAAACACAAAGGCAAGACTCGCTCAGTCATTCCTCACAATTGGTAAAATTGAAGACAGCTGTGTTCTGTAGCAAAAGGTTGTTGAGCTTCCTGAAATGGGAAATGGTTATGATAAAATATAGCAACAAAAAAGACAGAAAGAAATTGCCTGTTTCCACCACCAGGGAAATAATTAAGACATTCTGGAAATTAAATGTGAACTGGAAGTGTTGTAAATCGCTGGATAGGATGTTAGTAGGATGGTTTGAGTGACAAAAATCTTCAAGAATCACAGCTGAGAACTACAGAAGTGTGTTGGGTCTTGGGGTGAGAAAGTTTCAACATTACAATATTACCTACATCACTAAAAACAAAAATAATAATAAAAGAACTCTCATTCAGAACCAATTTTTTTATGTTTTGAGCAAAAAAAACTAAAGATAATAAAAATATATTTTTTTTCACAGCCTACTTTACTCAGATTTAGGGCACTGTAGCTGTCAGCCATGGATTTTATTTTATTATTATTTTTTTTTTATTATTATTTTCATTTATTTTTAATTATGTCGCTTCAGTCATAAAATGCCACTGAACGTCTCTGCGCAGAAAGACTCACCTGAACTTGACTGTATTTTTATTAAGCCACATATGGATTGACTCTAAGATGCTGTATTGATTGCTCGGGTTAATGAAGAACAAAGTGTGAGACAGACAGTTGAAAGAGAGCGAGACCTCAATATACAGACAAGAAAAAAAAAAACAATCAAACCGAAAATCCAATCAAGTTTCAAAGTGCAACAAACCCAGGAATAAGACTCTAGGGGTGAAAAAGAGGAAGCAGAAAAGCTGTGCAGGTCAAAGAGAGAGGCTGGAATCATTGTCCGAGAGTTCCAATATCTCAACAGTAATCTAAGGAGGAGAAAAGAGAGTGAGAATGGATGCATTTCATCAAGTGCCGTCAGGCAACATGTGCCAGGTAGAGCAGGAACAGGTTAAATTAATCAGCTGCTCTTGTTGCTCTGCTCAATTCAGCAGTAGGTACAGCATGGACCTGTATCTGCAGATGGGGTCAGCCATGAAATATGGTGCGATATTGTCAAATTGATGGAGGTCAGAGAATAAAGGGAATGAATTCATCATGGCTTGTGCATGATACATCGAGCAGTGCGACTAAAGCACACAGGGCAGCCGCCTGCATCGCAACAGTGAATGTAGACGTGAAACATGCTATTTTCTTTGCCCACTGCAACCATATTATTAAAAAGCTCAGTTTGGTAAACTGAGTGGGCGTACTAGATTGCACACAGCCTCTTTAAAAAGCATATGACTTTGATTTCAAATGTGTGTATACTATAGTTTTAGCACGCGAATACAAATTAATATTCAGATATAATTCTTAGTATTCTATATTGTAATAATAATAATAATAATAATAATAATAATAATAATAGTATATGGTGTATGTACAACAACAATAAAACATAAAAAAAAACATATATAACAAATAAAAAACATGTTGCAACGCTTTCACATTGTATATAAAGACTTTTAGTACGGACATCCTGATGAAAAAAGAACTACTGTTTTGAAGAGGGTCTTTGAAAGGTTTCCTACATTATTTATATGTGTAACAACAAAAAGCAATTTTTAAAATTTCATACACATTTTTATTCCCCTTTTTCCCCTGTGTACTTCAGGTGCTGTGGTAGGGCAACGCATAAATCTTGAATTTTGTTGTATGAGCTATATGATATTGAGCTCTAGACAATCAAAAGGGAAGTGAAGACAACATTGCTACTGCATTTTCCACTACTGATGACAACCCTAATGGTCACTAGAACATTAAAAACGACACATTTCAGCATATTCTTTATAAACCTCATTAGTAAAAGGAAAACATCAGCTCTTTTTATGCTTATTTATATACATCCTCATTGTAATTCAGACAGCTTGAACTAATTATTATTTAGTTAAGCTATGTCGTCAGATTTGTATGTTAACTCAATTGCGTTATTCTTAATGGTAACACTTCATAATTTCACCTTATTAATCATTTATTAAGCATTAGCAATTATTTAATTTATTATTTGTTGAGCATTTACTCTACATTAACAGTCATTAGTAAGCAGTTTTATAACTGCTATATTCTTGACTTATAAGCACATATACAATATAATTGGATTATTTACAAATCTTTTTGTATTTAAGAGTAGTTTTTTAAGATCATGCAGAATGAGTTAATGATGAGTAAATGATTAATAAACTATTCAAATCAACACAAATATTATTATACAGGCATATACTACTGGTTAATTTGTATGTTAATGAATGCTTTATTAACTCAACCTCGTCCAGTTTTGTGTCCTAATCTAAATTGAGGACTTTTTATGCTTTATAAATCGCTAATAAATGACAATTAAGAGCTCAGTATTGAATGAACAATAAATCTTTGCAATCTTATCTAAAAAGTTAAAGTACTGTAAAGTTTAAACATTGCAGAATATCATGAGTGTCAAAATATGCCATTAAATTGGATGAAACAACAACAAAATAATAATTTAACAATATAATATAATATAACATTTCAATGTTATTTAGCAAAGTTTAAACTGTACAGTAATTTTATTTTAGTTAAGATTGCAAAGATCTATTTTTCATTTGATACAGTTTCATTTGTGTATCTTCAAATGAATAGAAATGAATAAAGTAATTTATTTTCTTTCTTTTTTTCCTGATTAGAATACAACTGAGCCTTTAATTGTCATTTATAAGGGATTTATAAAGCATAAATAGTCCTCACTTTAGATTAGATCACAAAACGGGATGAAGTTGAGTTCATAAAGCATACAAAACATACAAAGTAACTATTAATATATTCCTAAATATTAAAATAAATACAGTAAATGTTAATTTGAATAGTTTATTAATCATTTACTTACACATTCTGGATAATCTATAAAAACAGCAACTTCTCCCAAATAACTGTTTTGGAAATGATGCATTACTTAATTTAGTAATGAAAACATATTATTAAAAAATATGAAGAAACAAATAATAAGCACATTATATATGTGCTTTTAAGTCAAGAATACAGCATTTGTAGCTTCAGTTAAAAACTGCTTACTAACATATGTTAATTTGGAGTTAGTGCTTAACATAATGAAATAGCTATTTGCTAATGCTTAATAAACAATGCATACTGTGTAGCTATAGTGTTACACTTTCTTTTTTAAAGTTGTCCAAAACTTGACTTAATTTTTAAGAAGATGAGAACTAAGGCTGTATTTATGTGTATTAGTCCAGTCACAATATTAGCAATCCTGAATGTTTACTGGATCTGAAAATAAGTCTTCATTTAAAATGTCACATTATATTTTTATATTTCCTCAGGCGTAGATTTAGGGTGGATGGAGGTGACACGTCCCCACCAATATCCACCGACCATAGAAATGTCCCCACCAGTAATTTAATCCACTTAAAATCACGCTGTCAACATTAACCTAGACACGCAGGTTAAATGACATTCTCTCCTCCAGTCCTCCCACCCCCAAAACGCATATGGACATTTTGATTGGCTGTGCCTTTCCCTGCTATCATGTGAGAGGCTGTGGCTGCCTTCAGATGCAAGCAGCGCCAAAAGCAGTGGATTGAATAAGGTGTGTTGGGTGACACACAAGCGAGGATGGCGGCAGCAAAAAAGGTGGACATAAGGTGCTTTTTTCAACGAAAGTGTAAGTCACATAGGCTAAACGCAAGTGCACTACTAAATGAGTCCATCATGATAATGGCGTTAATGCTCGTGTTTTCCTCTTCTTTAATGCACAGTCTATTGTTATAGCAGACTGATATAGTCTGAATAATATGCCCTGAAAACTAACTGCAGAATAAACAGCTAAAGTACAGTATATGATCCCCGTCAGTTCTCCTAATCTCTCAGAGTAGCATGTCCAATTTCAGTTGAAACAATTTGTCAGAAAAAATACATCCTGTGTACAGGCATAATACTGATAAATGCGACATGTTTCATTTGCACTATGGCTAAAATAAGTGGAAGTCTTTATTAAACTCTCTCTTTATCAGTTAATAAACATTATTTTAACATTACACTATCAGGCCTGTAGCCAGCTAATTGAAAGGGGTGCTTATTTGTTTTCAGAAAAACTAAACATTCTTGCAGTTATTCGCCTCATTTTCCATTTAATTATGAGGTATAAATATTGCATTTTACTGACATTTTAAGAACTAATTTTTGCTGGATTAGCTTGTCGGATGATTATCATAACCACACTTTTTGATGTACCAAAATATTTCTTATCATTCTGTCAAATTGCTTAACATATTATTTTACTATTTTAAGTGTTTATTTACAAATGTGCATTTAAACTGTGAGTTTTATATTACAGTTATATAAATAATGAATTTTTTTTATAAAAAATATGAAAAGATACTTATTTTTAAAATACAAATTTATTGTCATCTATCATTACATTTTTTTTAGCACTGGCCAGCACAACTTTCCTCAGTCAGAATTTGGCCATTTGGATAATAAGAAAAATTTTAAAATAATAATAATAATTCAACTCTTGGTCTTGCGAACCACCCGAACCCCCTTGGCTACAGACCTAAAACTTAATAAACTGTATAAAGAGAGGATTAATTATTAAAATAATTTAATAGCAGTTTTTTTTCTTTTTTAAATATTTCCCAAATTATGTTTAGCAGAGCAAGGACATTTTCACAGTATGTCTGATAATATTTTTTTCCTCTGGAGAAAGTCTTGTTTGTTTTATTTCGGCTAGAATAAAAGCAGTTTTTAATTTTTAAACACCATTTTAAGGTCAAAATTATTAGCCCCTTTAAGCTATATTTTTTTTCGATAGTCTACAGAACAAACCATCGTTATAGAATAACTTGCCTAATTACCCTAACCTGCCTAGTTAACCTAATTAACCTAGTTAAGCCTTTAAATGTCACTTTGAGCTGTATAGAAGTATCTTGAAAAACATCTAGTCAAATATTATGTACTGTCATCATGGCAAAGATAAAATAGATCAGTTATTGGAAATGAGTTAGTAAAACTATTATGTTTTAAAATGTGCTGAAAAAAAATCTTCTCTCCTTTAAACAGAAATTGGGGGAAAAAATAAACAGGGGGCTAATATTTCTGACATCAACTATATATATATATATATATATATATATATATATATATATATATATATATAGATAGATATATAGATATAGATATAGATATAGATATGTTGTTTGATTCACCCGCCCCCACCAATGTCAAGTGCAAACCTACGCCCTTGTATTTCCTAATAGGTATTCTTAACCAAAATGAAGCACAAATATCAGTTAAACTTAGATATTTCTGTTCTTTTTAACTTTTTAATAAATGAATTTTTAGCGTATTATTACCTGCTATTTTATGTAGTGTCATAGGAAAAATCAGCTTTGCCAAAAAGCATCAACTGTTCAACCACAGAAATAAAGAAATAATAGCTAAATCCCTACCGCTCATGCAGCCAAAGCTGCAACCTTTCCCCTTCCCTAATTACTCCAGTATGTTTTTCAGGCAGCTACAGATGTTTTCTGTTAGCAGTAGTTTTGTGGAAAAATAATATGAATGTTGTTTTGTACATGCACACAAACACTTTTTAAATCCATCTGTCTACACAGAAGCTTTATGCACCCACCGTCTGCTTCACATCTTATCAAAAAACACCCTTTGATGCGTTCGCTATATAGGTACCTGCACAGTACACTCAATTCTCATTTCTTGTATGCAACCACATTAATATTATTTATACAGCATTGTGTACCCGACATCCGGCAAGCTTCTCTGGCACACGAACACACGTAGCCCCCCATAGTGAAATAACCAGTGATGTGCATCTGCAGAGCCCAGTGGTCACATGACACATCTGGAGGTTTCCAGTTCTATGCCCTAGTTGGCTGGAGATGAGGGGGACCTCGCAGCCTACAGAGAAAGAGAAAGGGATGACATTGACTCGTCCTAACACTTCAGTGGCCGTGTGAGGGATGCTCCTGTGGAGACGGGTGGGGGGGAGGGCGATTTCTCATAGCACCGTCCTGACATGCATACAGTCAAACCAAAATTTATTCAGACACCTTCAATATTTTTTTTATTTTTTACATTATCAGTTTATTCATGATAGGAAATGATAATAAAACATGGCAGAACTCTGTGGCAGAACAAATTTATCTTGATAATGTCAGATAACTTTGATAGAAAGGCACGATTTTTAATAGATTACAATCAAGAGATCATTCAGATAACTGTTAGTTTGACAACATTGACACAACTATAAATACTTTATTGGGCCTCCATTATCCTCAGTGACAGCTTTGTATTCTCCTAACGGTGTCAACCCGATTCATGCAAATCTGATCAATCTTCAGTATTTTTCCAGATTCGCTGCAGAAGCAGTTCCTTGTGGTTTGTAGGCCACTGTATTAAGAATTGTTGCATATGCTGTCACACTTTATATTATTTTGCTGTCCTCCTTTGAATAATTCAACTATAACACTATACTTATAGCACCCACTACAAATAAATAAATAAATAAACTAGTAAATTAAACTAGATAAACTAGATATTTTATTTTGGTTTGACTGTGTGCCAAAACTGAGACACTCCCACTCATTCCTGCTCCAGACAATGATTAGATGAGGAGCGCATGTGTGTGGAGGAACGGGTGACGCAGATATGCATTAATATGTATTATGGACAATTGGCGTCACCGGTAGGATTCAGGTATCAGCATAGCCGTCACGCGCAGAGCTCAGCGCCTCTGCTTTTAATCTGCTATTCTGGTGCAGTGAGTTGTGCTCGCCAGCTGAGTGTCTGTCAGCGTGCAGGACAAGAGGGAAGTTTTGCATTGGCGGACACTCAGGGACAGGAATGTGGATGGTCTGTACTGTATGTAGTCAAGCATGGAGCGGAGTCAGGGTCTGTCACTGCCAGAATGTGCTGCCTACTCGAGGCCGGCCCAGAGGCACTGACCGGCCGGTGGACATCTTTCTCTCTCTCTCTCTCACACACACACACTTGTGCACATACACGCACAGTTAAATACACATTGGGCCAAGCACCAAAGAAATGGGGATTCCAATGGAACAGGCATCCTGCTGCTGGTGCTGCTACTTTAGTTTAGGGAATTGTGACCTAGAAATGGTTTTGTTTGATTAAGAATGCTGGAAAAAATATTGTTAATATACATTACCAGAGTGAAAATGTTTTGTTCTTATATCCGTTATACATATCTGAAATATAGAGATGAATGGAAACAAGGCTGTGAGAGTTTTCCCTTTTTTTATGTCGCAGTGCTGAACAGACTGCACTTCTATGGTAATTGAGTTTGTATTTAATTATTATTATAATTGGTATGGTGTCTACCCTGGATATAAAAAATACCTACATATGCTAATGTTATTATGTTAATATTCATGTTGGTTTATTTGTTTTGGTTTTGTATTTAGTGTGGCCATTTTTTCTCCATTCTTTAATGTGGCATTATTTCTTAGAATTGATTGATGCATAAAACTCAATACATTGTTACTTTAAATAATATTTTATTTCATGTAATGTTTGTATATATGCACAGCATGTTAAGATTTTATCTATGTTATATATTTAATTTCAACTATTATTATTTTTATTTGCTTAATTTTATGTGGCTAATCTGAAGTGATTATTCCAGTCTTCATTGTCATATTGTTTTGCAGAACTCTTCATCAAAACATTTGGGATGCTTATTTTTTTCTGTGGAAACATTATTAGTTGTTTATTCAAGATTCATTGATTAATAAAAAGTTAAAAAGAATAAAATCTTTAAATTATTAATTATAACTTTAACATATTTTTATGTCTCCAGTGTCAATTCATTGTGTCCCGGCTGAATAAAAGTGTTTCAATAAGCATATTAATAAAAATCTTACTGCCCCCAAACTTTGTATGCATACTCCACGCATTTTAAAACCTAATTTCTTGTTTCAGACTAATTAAGATGTCCTGTATAAAATTTGGGGCCTGAAGGGAAACAAGTCGAAAACTCCATGTTTTTGTCAGTGCGCTCACTTCCTCTGTGCAGCAGGTGAATGGATCTGCATCCTGGACTGGGTTTCTCCAATCTGGACCCCCAGGTGTGTGAGTGTATGCACGGCTGCGGGTTGGACCATGGGCATGTTTTGCTGCGGGTGGAAAATTGGGCTGTGTTCGAGGGGGTGTTTGTGTCCTGCAGAGGGAGAAAGGGAAAACGGGAGCGAGAGTGAGAGAGGAAGTGATGAAGGGTGAAAGCAGGGGGAGACGAGACACTTTGATGATGTTAATTTTGGGTTTATCTCACAGATGGTATGAATGATTTCTGTTTGGTTGGAGCTCATCTAGAACACCGGGGGTCCTTTTATCTTTCCTCCTCTTATTTATTTATTTACCTATTTTATCACCGGACCCCCCACCTCTACCCCACATCTACCCGAACGCCACTACAACACTTTTTGTTTTGATTACCTTGTTAACATTTCATTTCATTGAAAATTTAGTTCCCTTTGTGTTTAGAGAAGAGGCTCCATGCGGATTGATTTTGATAAATGGGAAGTCTGGACTGAAGAGCAAAATAACCATTCTTTTTATTGAAAGAGGCTCCTAATGCAAAGCCTGAACGTAAGTGAAGTTTCCCATGTCGAATTTGGCCTACGGCTGATACCTGTTATAATGGTTCTGAGCAGTCAAATAGAAAGCTCTAATGTTTATGACGTCTAAATGGCTTGTTATTTATGAGTGATGTAAAGATTTACACTTGCAATTATATACAGTACAGTGTAAATATTGTTATACATATTGTGCATATACAGTTTAAGTCAAAATTTTTAGCCCCCTTTGAATTTTTTTAAATTTTTTTATAATTCCCAAATTATGTTTAACAGAGCTTGGAAATTTTCACAGATTGTCTGATAATATTTTTTCTTCTGGGGAAGGTCTTATTTGTTTTATTTCGGCTAGAATAAAAGAAGTTTTTAATTTTTTAGAAACGATTTTAAGGTCAAAATTATTAGCCCCTTTAAGTTATATTTTTTCGATAGTCTACAGAACAAACCATTGTTATAAAATAATTTTTGATTTTTGGGAAAGTTACTTTTCATGTTCCAATACTGATTGGAACATGAAAAGTAACTTTCCCAAAAATCAAAAACTTTAAAAATAAAAAGTTTTATTATAATAATTTTTTTATTATTGAACAATAATTATAATAATAATAAAAACATTATGCTATCCCTTTTCAGCCTTCCTTTCATTTGTGGGGAAACAGATATAAATATACCGCATTTGTTAGCATGATTAAAAAACCTATAGTATTAAATAAGATTGTTGGGGATTTCAAACAATTCTCTATAAATATGCAAAGTTCAGTACATACTAATTTTGGGCTTGAGTTAATATTTAGTTATAAGAATAATTCATAGAGCATATGCATGGAGTTATACAGAACATGATACAACTATACAGTGTGGTTTGAGATAGTTGTCTTAATATTGGGACCTATGTTGCTACTTGCTTGCATCACATTTACTGACAAAGAGAATTATTACAACTTGTTTATTTTATGTATTTAAATACTCAGAACAAACTATGGGGAAAGTTAAAACATAAATGATATAAAACGAGCCTGTGGTAATATGCTGATCCTCCACAGAACAATTAAATTATGCATAAAAGCTGGAATTACAACTTAAAGCTTCCATTTTACGGTAGTTGTTGCGATTTTAATTTCTGCACTGGAGTGTTATATAGTCACTTATCCTCCAGTGCAAAGGTAAACGGCTCCCTCATGTTCAAAAATATACCACAGCCTTTAGCACAAGCCCTAGATTGTGCCGACATACCACTCCCTTGTACTTTTGTTCTTCTGGGTGTCAGCGGAATTAATAATTCATATCATTTACAGAGTAACTCTGAAATTAATCCTGACTGAAACTTGAGGAGAAGACCTGATTACATTCATTTAGCTCAGCACATTTAAGCCAGGCTTCTTAAACCCGTCAGTGTTGACGTGTGATTCACGAATTACTGCAAAATGTCTAAATAAACGAAGGTGCGTTTTTACATATTTAAGCAAAACATGTTTGCACTGAGTTGCAAACACGCTGTGAACTTAAAAATCAAACAGTCAAAGTCATCTTCAAATGTGTAAAATGTGAAATGAAAGAAATGTTTTCCAGGGCTAATACGAAAATAGAAACCTGCCATAGAAACAAGGATACGGTGAATTTGCGTGAGTTTGGTAAAGGGTAATTGAGTGCTCTCCTGTCTGCATGAAGTGAGGGCTGAGCATCTCTTCAGGTGTTTTTAACCGAGAAGATCCCCACTCTGGGTTAAGCTGGGTCAGGCACCAAAACTTGCTAAAATTGCAGCTGCTGCTCCTTTCACTCAAAGTCATGTGCAGTCACTAAGCTTCACAGGACTTTGAGGAAATGTTTGAACTTCACCAATGTAGGCGCTCGGAGCAGGTGGATAAGGTCAGATGAGAATCGGAGGTTTGCTTTAGTCGCAATGCCAGGTTTAACTTACAAGACTACAAATGCACTCTTCATTCAATTTCGGGATGGAAGCACTTGTTTTTAAGTTGTTTCTTCCTTATGGGGTTAAATTCTGTCTGTGAGTAACATGAGAATTTATAGTTTTGGTAATTTAATTGTATATAAAAAATGGAATCTGCATTAAAATACTCAAATTATTTATTATGAATATTATTATTATTATTATTATTATTAATATTATTATTATTATTATTATTATTATTATTATTGTACTGGCCAGAATACTGTAAGCAGAGACAGGGTGATAAGGGCTCTGACGGAAGCAAGTTTTGTTCACTTGTCATAAACACTCCAAAGTCTTTTCTTCCTGCACAATGAAATAATTTCCTTTCCGATCTATATGTTATGTCTGCACAATTATTTAGTTAACGGTCTGCTGATATTGTTGCAAAAAATATAACCGTTCAGGCTTATATTACCTTACTGAGGTATATGTTGCAATATATATATGTTAAATGAAGGAACGGAGTACTATATATGGGTGCTTTTAATGGCACTACTGTAGTCGTGCACCTGCAGTGGCTTCATAAATGTGACTGAAAATACTATTAAATATCCCATTAATAAGGTTGCAAAATGGACATATGCAGTGGAGGTTAGTGTCAGTGGTGCACTGTATACATTAATAATAATAACAATAATAATAATAACATGGATGGGATAAAATTCTATGTACTTTTACTGTGAAATATTTAAAATGAGTTTTTTTCTGAAATAAAACGTGTTAATTGTCTTATAGTGAAGATATTCTGTATTAAAATACAACAAGGTGCTTTTTAGTTTATTACATTTGACCTTTAGTGTGACCTAAATGTTTTTTCTATGTAACGTTAATCGGGAAATGTTATGTTTACTTTGCGTTTAAATGGTATTAAAAATAAATAAAGTAGCTCAAATAGTTCAGTATATTATATTTAATGACATAATTTAACAACATGGTTAAATTAGGTATCATGGCACAAAAATGTTATCTGAATATCCCCTTTTCCTTTTTCAAACGATCACAAAAAAGTAAAGTTTTGCAAGCTGCCATTTTGTTTTAGTATAAATGAAAAATAAACTGTAAGACTTCTATCTATAATTTAATCATTTTGCAGATGCTGTAGTATCCTCTCTACTTTTATGTTTTCGGTTAAAATTTAGTGTAACTTTTAGCATGCAAAATAACACCACTTCCATGCGCTGTTCTCCTGCTGCTGCTTCTCCGTGAGAATGAACTTCGCATCCCGAATGAAAACGTAAAACAGAGCCAAACCCATGCGCTGCTGCGTATAGTCGCTATCAGCCAGAGACACGATGATGATGACGACGACGAGCTTGTGAAAGTCATTCATCAGGGTTCGGCGTTAGTCATGGATGACCCTTCATTTATCACTGATCCAGTGCTGGATACAGACACATAGCGCACTGATTGGACGCAGCGGGGGGACCGGCAGCGCTTCGCATCCACGCCGCCGAGGAAACACACTTCTTGCTCGAATTATCTGTATACTCTGGCAGTGCTTTCAGGTAGACATGCACGGGCGCACTCCCGGCTTTGTTTGTTTGTAGCTCTGTGAGGAAACAACGGCTGCTCGTGCAACTCCGTTGCTCGGCGTATCCGGACGGTGGCGGCTGTTATTCGGCAGATACACACATGAGCGCCGGGCACATCCATCAACCCCTGGTCAGTCTCCGTTTGCTCCGTGCGTTTGGAAAGGAGATAGAAACATCTGTCTGTCAACATTTCATTGACTGTCGCGCTCTCCGGACTATCGCTGGGACGGAAGTTGCTGTTTGAAGCGAGCGAGGAGGACTTGCTTTTGTTAGAAACATTTTCTCTCTTTTGTCATTCGCCGAAGAAGTTGGTCGTCGGTAACCGAAGTTTTGTCAATGGGATGCTGACACACGTCAACAGCAGGTAAGAGACCCGATGGCCTCAGTTTGTGCCAACGCTCATTTCTACGTATAATACTCTTGCGCTTTTATACTAGAGAATGAAAAGGTGGGCTAAATTGTATCTTCTTTTAAAATATTGCGTTATTAATTACTTAAAATGGGTCATGAATGAAACGGATATATCAAGAAAATGCCTTGTTTTAAGTATTTAGTTTAGCAAAAAAGCGTCATAGTAGGCGCGCACAGGTTGTTAATGTATCCACGTGCAGTGCTTGTAATCCTCACTGTATTTTAATAAGTGCGCTGACTTGATTAACTCCATCTGTTTGACTTCTCAGTCTGTTTTTGTATATTTTAAAATGCGTATGTACAGACGAAAACCTTTAAAAATCATAAATGAAACTGAAGCTGTCATGAAAAATATCAGTTCTTAGTTAACACCTCTGACAAGTTGCTTGTATTTATAGTAATGATGTTCAAAATGAACAATGTACTGCGATTGTGCGATAAAGAGGGCAGATCAGTAAAATAAATAAAAAATGTAAATGTAAAATACACTGAGATAAAAAATAGCACGCAAACGCCATGCCAACAGCATTTATAACTTTTTAACCGATTTTAAATTCTTCAAAATAAATAAGATTGTTTTACAGTAATAGTATAAAATATATTGATTGCAAATGTTGATATGTTGTTGATATATAAGTGAACACTGGTATAAAATCCCTCTGCTCAGATTACAAGTATTGAAGCTGTTTGTGAGTTTCATACAGACCTGCTATATCTGAGGGAAACTACTGAGAACAGCATTGGCCAATTCACATATTCACACTGTGCTGAAGATGGCATAAGATAGCTGTGTCTCCAGAAAAATTTAAAGGTTAACTTGACTGCCCATAGTGATTTTTCTTTGATTAGTGTGCTTCTTTCATGTTTGTTTTAGTTTAATTCCCACCTCTGACTGAATGCCCAATGGTTGATTACCTACAGGATTCATTCAAATTGTTAGGCGGCGCTCATAAACAAACATTCTCTTATAACTAAATTTTAGCAGTATGAAACCGTGCATATTCAGAATCTGATTCTAGCTCCTTTTTTAATATAGAAAGTCTGTTTGCATATGAGAGTTTTCTGATCAACTTATTTTTCTCTTAAATTAAAGAGAAAATATGTTTATGTAATTAGTTGATTTATTTATGTGTTAGTTATGTAACACAAATCATCACTGCATGCACTTTGTTGACTGCAACACATCGCTATGGTGACTTTAAAGGAAATAAGTGTGACGATAATAATGTCTGATCTGCACATCATTTAAGCAAACCTCTAAAGCACATCTAGGAAGTGTAGGCTATCCAAACACTCAAACTATATTCTGAAAGCAGTTGGATTAAAACATGTTATCTGTTAGATTTGACTTATGAACACATACCTGAAGGTTGTGTTTCAACAGATAAAGAAGCAAGAACCTTGCCGTGCACACACACACGCACCGACTGACTGAAAACGGTGTATAAGAGAGCAAGGTACTGAAATATCACCATGTACTGTAATTGCACTGAAAGCTGATACTGACGATAGTGATTGGTGAAAGATTCCTGGCCCATCCTAAATGCTCTTTTGTTTAAATGTTAGCGTACAATACATTGCCGCTAAAGTCAGTGAATGAAGGCCTCCCACTGAAGCTACTGGCTTCCTATATTTTCATGATTCCCCCCCCCCCAACCCCCCACCCCCCCAAAAGTTTAATAGTTTAAGTATCTATAGCTTTTTAAAAAAACATGTTTTGGTTGTTCTGACTAGTTTAGACCTTTTATACTGAAGTTTTTGTTGGTGTATTTTATTTTCTTACATTGTTTTTCAAGCAAATATTAGACATTTTTTATTAAAATACTCTCGTTTATCTCAATAAGGTCATGTGATATTGTAAAATGTGGCTCATACTTGTTAAGTTGTAGTGTTAGGTGTTTGAAATGCTATTATGGGTGTCTTTTGCAAATTAGATATTACTTCAAAGTATCCTTTTTGTCCGAGTACATGTTTATACATGTTCATAGTTAATTTTTTTATGAACAAAGAAACATCACAGGCATGTTTGATTCATTTTTTTTTTTTTTGCAAAGAGACTTGTATATAATGGTAGAATAAATGGTATGTAATAAAACAAGGAGAGATTGCATGTGTGTGTATGTGTATGTGTGCGCGTGTGCGTGTGCGTGTGCTCCGAGACCTTTGACTAATCTGAAGTGTAGCTGAAATCAATTTTTGATGTTGCCTTGAACTTGGCCTTTGTTCACTTGAGAGACAGGGTGGGGGGAGAAGAAACGGACAACAGAAAAACTTAAACTGATTTTATTATTTCACATTAAAGTTGGAGTGATTGATAGGAGCACTTTCAAACTCTGAAGTGTCATTTATATCATGACAGAAACAACATTTTTTTTATATAAGACCCATGGCAGGCCACGGCATGTGGGGCGGAGAGAGCATGCGCATGTTTGATCTCACGTCAAATAAAAGCAGCAAGAGGGCACCATTTTTTACTGTAATGATGCTAATATTGTCACATATAGTGGCCCCTTTTCCTCGGTAAAGGCCAGTACAGACGTTATTGGCTGGGGGTTGTCATGGTAATGGGATTCACAGAGGCTGGTGTGATTGACAGAACCTGTCCAGCATGGCCAGATGTTTTATCATCTCCTTGTTGCTTCTGCTATCACACCTGCTTAAAAGTCAGCATACATATCATTTCATTATTCAAAGCCCAATTAGTCAGCGTCTTCGCTTTAATCATTCCCTGTCAATGGGAGGCATGACAGCTAATTGCAGAAACATTTATTTTCATATAATTTCATTTTCAAGACAATAACACACTAACATGATTAATAATCGTCAGGAGCACAGTGATTGGGACCAGATAAATAGGCATTGTTGTTTTGACACCGGTTTGTGTGCATGTTTATGGATGCGACTACACGTATCTTCACATTTCCTGCTTAATATTATGGTACCGATTCACTTGCTTGTTAAATTGTAGTGCATGAACAATTGGGAGTCGACAATGCATAGTGTACGCACACACACACACACAACAACGGGGCCTGAATGGCGTGTAACATTTGGAGTAGGCTCATTGCTGCCCAGCCATGCTTAAAGAGAAAGACTCTGCCGGCAACCTAACACCAGCTCAAAGCTTACTGACTTGAGTGCACATGCCAAGCGACAGCCGTAGAAGTGCAGGCCTCGTGCCTCTTACGATGTTTCTTTGTGTGTTTGTGACATAGGTGCATTTCTGGAGTGAAGAGGTGAGGAAGCAAATAATGTTTGTGACTTGCATGACCGGATGGTACGTTATGCGCGACCTATGCAAGGCTTAATTAAAACGTCACACTGCAAACGAGATGATGTCGCGTAGCTAAAATGAACGTATTGATGTGCCGCTTAATTGACACTTTGAGCGATGCACTTTCACTCGTCTGTTAGCGGTCCGAGTGTGCTAATATTTCAGAGAAGAAAGGAACTGTGTGTGTGTTTAGGACCCATCCCCTTGACCTGGACTCTTTAATGCAAAGCCTTTTCTTTTAAGTCTGTCACTCTGATATATGCTCAACTGCTCAATGCATTGAGAATGCTGAGAATACTTCAAATAGGATTATACACAGGCACACACACGGATACACAGTCTGGTTTGGATCCACTCTTTAGAGACAGGCGAAGCTGTAAATGGAGGTTAAATGGTCAAATGAATTGCGAACTGTCTAATAATGCTGTTAGAGGCAACAAAACAAATCCATTCCCATGGAAGCTACTAAAGATTTGTTGGACAGTGTGACGTTGCTGTACTGGACACCTTTTGTTATTGTCTTCTCCCAAATGATAGCGTTGACTTGCTAGCACAGTGTTCAATAGATGATGGGAATTCAAGGAGAGTGGCACAACTACCAGGAATTTTGAGTATTCAGTTGGTGTGTTGGTTTCTGAACTGCTGGACAACAAGGGAAGCCTTCATTTTTTTTCAGCGTTCAGTAGGGTTTTGTGTCTGTGTGTCTTTAGGTCGCTGTACTTGGCTGATCAGTTTATTTTCAGAGGGGTGAAATCAGCTCGCAGCCTTGTAGAAATTCTTTTTTTCTCCCCTCTTTTATTGCGAAGAGTGGCAAATGACCTCTCCCTGTGAGCCGCTATGAAAAATTCATGGTCTCCTCCCTCTTCGAGCCATTATGTCAACATCTAAAAATACTTTATTTCACACTGGCGCCTCTGTGATGGTCAATGATAAACAAACTGCAAAGCCCCCCATCTCGAGCTGGCAACACTTTTGGGATTGGCAAATAAATAAATTTCCAGTTGCATCAAGAAAGTTGGACGGATCTGGTGTGTGACATGCAAGCGTATGTCTTTTTGGTGAAATATGCAGTGCGACCAGTGCGGAAGACAAAGATTGTGTGAATTCTGTCGAGTGTGAAATAGGGAAATAACCAGCAGCTTTTAAGTTGGCTCTACCTCCAGCCTTAAATCTGTTGTTTGTTTGTTTGTTTGTTTGTTTCCTATTATTCTTTTTTTATCTAACGTATCTTGTGAAAATTTCATCAGATTTGTATGTGACAACAGTTATTATACGAGGGGGCTTGGAGATATTATGCTGTGCTATAGGATTTGCTGCGGAGTGCCCTCTGCCAACTGTCGAATACTGTGTGCCAAATAAATGTATGATAGTAAAGGAAGAATGAGTAGTCAATGGCAACTGATTCATTGAAGCATTTGTGCCTTTTTAAGGGATTTCAGATATTATTTAAAGGATAGTGAAGTGAGACAGGAGGATAAGGATCAGAACATGACATAAACTGGGGTCGAATCCAGATTTCTGATGTTTTTGCTGTGTGTTTGGCTCAAATGTTACTGTTTTTTTTAGAGCACATGTACGCATTTAATGTGCCTATACCACTGAAAGTGACCAGAACACCTGTGATTTTAGTTAACTGGGGATTAAATATTAAAGAACTTGTCTGTTTTGACAGGAATGTTATATCCGTGCCTCATATTTCTTTACATTTTTACAGCTGTTTCTTGGATTATCTCATATTGAAGTAATTCCAGATTATGCACATGCTACCGTTTAAAAGTCTGTGGTCAGTATGTTTGTACTGAAGTGCTGAAATGTACAAAAAATAAATCAAGCGCTGTAATTTACAACATGATTTATAGTATTTACAAGACGCTATATTCTGAAGAAGTCTTTTGTATTCAACAAGACTATATACAGGGTGGGCCATTTATATGGATACACCTTAATAAAATGGGAATGGTTGGTGATATTAACGTCCTGTTTGTGGCACATTAGTACATGTGAGGGGGCTTGTAAATAACTCATGAAAGAATAAAGTTACGTTAAAACCAAGCACACCATTGTTTTTTCTTGTGAAATTCCCAATAAGTTTATTGAGGTGTATCCATATAAATGGCCCACCCTGTATACTACTTTTTGATAACCATATTTGTTCAGGAAATATTTTTTAAAAGTCAGAAAATTATATTTTCATCACTAGAAAGTTGAACTTCTTCTACTTTCATCTAAATACTTTGCCAAAATAGTGTTACGTAATATTTTTATTTCTATAAATATAAAACAAATAAATTCATAATTAAAAAAATGGCACTAACCCAGAATTGTTTGACTTTTTTGTTCTCTCCAAGTTCGAAATTTCTTCCTAATGCTCTTGTCCTCTCAAATGACTCAATATGTGTGTCCCTTACTCTCTTTGTATGTACTGTACCGCTGCGACCTTCGCGGGGCGCTGAGTTGGGATTGGCTGATGGCATACCTGCCGTCAGACACATTTATAGACTAGCACAGGTCAGTCATCAGTTCGTCCGTACCTTCCGGCACCCACCTTACGACGCTTCACCTTTTAAGTTCTCACGCACTTCACTCCACTGCAGCTGGCACAGCGTGAGGACGTCCCATCACAGACAGTCTGCTTTTTCAGTGACCTCCTAACACCCTGATCCATTGGACTCAAGAGACAGGTACGCTTTGTACTCCATTTTAGGCAATTTCAAATGATTGTATGATCTTTAATAATAAATATGTCGCACATTTAGACCATCCTGATTTCCTAATGTGCGAATATATTTGAAATGCTTTTGTTCAGGAGATGCACTGGCATTTTTTTTAGCTCAGTGATAATTTACCAAGCAATAAATGATTGAAGGCAAAATACATATTTGAGCAAGTCAGCGGTCATAGTTCACCAAGCGCCAGATGCTGTGATATTTTATACTTCATTGTTCCCATTTTGTTCTCATGTGTCCTCCAGTATCTTGTTGGGCATCCATATTTTATGAGAGGCGCAGTAAATAAAATGGAGGCCGCTGTGTATAAGTGTGTGAGGATGTTTGAGGGAGGGATGTAAACATGAACCGTGCTCTCCTGTGGCGGACGAGGGGTTCGTGCAAAGGTCTTTCTGGTTCTTGGTGAGGCCATCAGTCTTCTCTTTTGTCACTGATACAGCCAGTCCAAAAAAACCCCCCTTCAACTCCTTTCGGCTTTTTGGAGAGGATTCAGCATTCCTGCGGGCGCAGCTTTGTGACCAGCATGACCAGCCCCACGTAACCTTTTAAGTCCAGCTGCAGCGTTCCACGGCAGATATGTTCATTAAAGAGAGGAGCAAGGCTTTTGTCTCCTCTGTCAGCAGAGACTGTGAGCAAGCAGAGTTTTTATTCAAATAAACGCCCACTTGATCTCACAGCAGCTCAGGTGAATAGGTTGCGCTGGTGTTAATGTTTTTTATTTTATTTCTTTCTTTTTTTACACATAAACATTGGTCATTTCAGGAGGCTAAATTATAACAATTTTATATTAAGTAAAATATTTTTCCCCATTCTCCTTTAAGCTGGACCATTTCTTTTGTAGACGCTGGAGAAATTTATCTTGCAATATGTTGCCTGAAAGTGTTCAGTGCTCCGTAATTTACCATATAATTTATAAACCCTTTTTTGCTTTTTTGGTGAGCGCTTGCTCTAGGAATTGAAACAGAACAGTCCTCTTGATAGCTTTCTTTGGATTAAGATCATGGAGGTGGAGAGGCCAAGACGAGGGATTCGTCTTTCTAATGGCTGTGATGAAATTTTTTGCCACTATAATTTATGTGTGTTTCAACATAACTTTATGAGCACTTACTTTTGGAATGTACTAACCCCTTTTCCCATTAGTTTCAGCTTTACAGGAAGGCCCATTCAATATTGCTTTAAATACCATATGAAAACCACCAAATTATAGAATTATATTTTCCCTAAGTGAGGAGGTAAAAGGGGTTGTCATATATAATTCATGCTGAATGATTTCTGTAAAAAAGGCGTTTGAATTAATGCGAAGGTTCACTGCTTGCACTGTGCGCTCCAGAACATGGCAGGTAGAGTCTCCGACCAATCAGATTCTTTGCTGTTCCATAAGAGAGAGATAGCAGGAGGGGGTGAGAGACACATGAAAGACGTAATGAAGGTTAGTGAAATGGAGAGCAATACATCTTGCACATTGAGCTCGCTACTTGTTAAAGCGACAGGGCCTAACCAGAAAGGAATTTGCTTGATGGATGAATTTTACCCGTCTAATGGATACAAGCACTTGAAAAATGAAAACATCGATCCATTGCCCAAGTTTTTCCATCCCTCTAATGAGAATGGGTGTTGCGAAAGATTTTGAGAGGGTAGCAGGGACAGTCTTTTGCCCGATGATTCGGAGCACATGTATCTCAGGTTTCAGTCACAGCTGAACTGCCGCTCGCTCTATTGTATATATTACAGGAGAAAAAGAGGACGCTCGATTTGTCTCTCTATTGATGTGCAAATTCAGAATGGGTTAGATATTTCCTCTGTCATTTTCGCCTGAGTGTTCTTTGAACCCCGTTAGCCCCCATTCAAAGCCGAACAAAAAATATGTTTTTCTGCTTGTTGCTATGGACACAACAGTTTACTTGTGTTTGCAAACCTGTAGAAATGCCCTTGTTGCTTTCGAATTTGTAGAAAAGTTAAAATCAGTGTTTTTGTTGTCGCTTAATCTTTGAACTGGTGGGGTTGTGACCCAAAAATTACCCCCAGGTCTGTTTTCGGAAGAGACTTTGATGGCAAAAAAGTAACAAGTACATAAATAGTAAACCTGTGAAATCAAAGGCAGTGACCTTTAAAGTAGTTAACATGGTAAGTGAATTAAACAATTAAAGTGTACAAATGGATTTGAGGAAAGAAAGAAAAGGCTAGTTTATTTTTTTCATAATGTTAATTTAAAGTATTTTACATGAAGAGGATAAAACAGTATCATAACATAATTATAGCAAAAGCAAAACAACCAAATGAACAGCCAAAGCAAAGTGTATAAAAGATTAATTTGTAGTAAAATGTAATATCTATTGAAACAGAAATTATAAAAACAGGAAGCTTTATGACATTAACATGAAGCTTCAGTCTGATGAAAGCACAGCTAAACAGATGTGTTTTAAGTCTAGATTTGAAAGCTCCTACTGTTGAAGCACATGTGATCTTCTCTGGAAGCTGGTCCCAGCTGCGGGCGGCATAATGGCTAAAAGCAGAATCACCTTGTTCTGAGTGAACCTTTGGTATTTTTTAACCAACTTGATCCTAATCATTTGAGTTATCTTTTTGGTTGATTTTTGATAAGCATATTCACAGCATATTGAAGTGATTTATGAAGGTTAAGAGTACTTTAAAATGTATTCTAAATATTACTGGAAGCCAGTATGAATACCTGGGTACTGGTATGATGTGCTCTGATTTTCTTGTTTTGATTCTGTTTAGAATCCTAGCTGCCGTTTTCTGTATGTGCTGCTGCTTAACAGTGTTTTGGGGAGGCTGATGAAGTCTATCCTGCCGACTCTTTACATCTTGACTGGAAACAAAAGTCCTGTGATATCTACAGTATGATTTTATTTAGATCTTTTTCATTTAATTAAATTTAATTAATTAATTAATTTATTTATTTATTTATTTGTTTATTTTTGAGATGATAGCATTCTGATTTAGTTATTCTTTTGTCATGACTCCAGAACCACCTTATTCCAATATAGATTTTTTTCAAAAGTCAAAAGAATTTGAATACAAAATATTTATATTCTATATAAATAATAATAATAATATATATATATTTTTAAATGTCTGTCACGGGGGCGCAGTGGGTAGCATGATCGCCTCACAGCAAGAGGGTCACTGGTTCAAGTCCCGGCTGGGTCAGTTGGCATTTCTGTTGGAGTTTGCATGTTCTCCCCATGCTCTCGTGGGTTACCCCTTTATAATAAAGGGACGAAGCCGAAAAGAAAATGAATAAACAATAATAATAATAATAATTGTCAAATAATTGTCCCATTTAATTCAGTGTTTTAATTTCAAGACCGACCAAAAAAAACTAAAAATCCAGTTGTGTTTGGATCACTGAATATTAATGTTAGTTGTTTCACATTTCTGTCATAAAACAATTGCCAGATATTAAATATTTACTACTTACATCTTATCTAACAATCTGAACATGCTGAAACTCTGGAATTCATGCTTGTTATCTAGGATTGTAAAGGCTGTCTTTTTTAGATTACACTAGCCAGATATCAATCATTTTAATGTTAAGGATCATTGGTAAACCAATGTTTTTTGTCTTTATAAAAGAAAACCCTTTATTGTCATTTAAATGACAGTTTCTTTATCATTTAGAGAATTTCCAGACCTTGACTGACCTCGACCCGACCTTTTTATGCACAAATGTTCATGAAACTGTAAGTGCCACAGAAAAGTAAAGTTGTAAGAAATTAAGGTAAATAGAAATACAGCACACATACAATATCCAGATACAAATAATATAACTGTTGTGTTAATCACAACAGCAAGTCATAATGCTCAAGTGTCAAGCATGTTTTAAAATGCTTGATGAGTCGGCACAATAGCCTAGTAGTTAGCGCGCGGACATATGGTGCAGTAGCACATCAGGGCGTCCCGAGTTCGAATCCCAGCTCGAGGACATTTCCCTAACCTACCCCTCCTCTCTCTCCAACTTCGCTTCCTGCCTCAATACTGTCCTATCTAATAAAGGCAAAAAAAGGCCGAAAATAAATCTTTAAAAAAAAATGCTTGATGAAAAACATGTTTCTTGAATTTTCAAAAACACTGCACTTGTGTACTGGGGTCTGCAAGGAATCTCACTGGTCGCTCTGGGACAGCAAACACACTAAAAGCAGGACTCGGCTAGTGCTTAATACTGCTTTGAATTCAGCGTCGTTTTATTTTTCTGAGTGTACGATAATAGAGATCAGCATTAAGTTGCATTTATTTTGCTTTGAATTTGACTAAACATAAACAGTAGTTCTATTCTGCACTGATTTGACGCACATACTCAACTTATGAGTCAAAATGAACTTTAAATATAGTCAAATTGCACAGAAGTGTTTGCCAAGCTGCTACAGTATGTTTATGATCAGTCATTTCAGCACCAGCAACTTCACTCTTAATTAAACTTTTAATTTAATGTTCAGTCATTTTCACTTTCAAATGTCAGACGGATTGAAACGTTTTTATTATTAATTTTTCTTCTCCTGTGTGTATAGCAGCCACAGAAATCTCATATCATTTCTCATTCATTTACAGCATTATTTTATATAAAGCTATCTATTTAAAGCTAGGCTGCTATTCACTACCACTATATGGAAAATCATTAGCAGGACATTTTTTTTAAACAAAGTTTCCCCTTTCCTGGTCCGAAAAAAGAAAGAAGGGCATACAGCATTAAATCAACACCATAGTGAGTACATTCACTCTCCTGGGAGTTATGCATGACTGTAAATGTTTATATATATATATATATATATATATATATATATATATATATATATATATATATATATATAAAGTTCTTCACAGTTGCTATATATTACAGGAGTCACTGCTCTTGTGCTCCTGCTGTACTTTTTTGAAAATGCTGTATCATTAAATGTCCTAATTTGGAGGCGATTGGCGGCGGTCACCAAGCAGACGGGGTGAGAGCGTGAGGCCATGATGATGATGGCGAGGGCGGAAAGACGTGTGATCCAGAGCTTGCCGGGTGTGTGAGCAGGCTGGGCTGAATGTCACACACCTCGCCCCCTCCACACGCACACACTTTTCGGTGCTCTCATGGCACACTGTTAATTAATCTGTAGCTTCCAGCCAGACGGGCCGAGCACACGCAGCCAGCTGGGAGATGCTTTAGACCGGCCGTGCTCTCCCTCTGATGGCTCACTCTGCTGGCACTGTCTGCCAGGTTACATCAGGTGTGTGTGGGTTGCGAGCCTTGCTTGTGTGGGCGTAGTTGTGTGCTTGTGTGTGTGTTAAAGGAGGGAAAGAAAAAGAACAAATCAGAGTGAAAAACTTGCATTGATTTTCTGGGCATTGTACAATGGGCTGTGCACAGTGCTCTACTGAAAAGGGAGAAATCCATTTCCTTTGGGAAGGAGAGAGGATGTTTTCTATACAAATCATTTAAGTTTCTTTTACCAAAGCAACTAAGTGCAAACCTAAGAATGAATATAATACTTTAGCTCTTGTTTCCTCTTTATGTATTGAAACTTTACTTTTGTTAAGCTGAGATGGATGATCATGATTTAGTTTGGAGATTTTTTTTTTTTTGTTCATTTTTGGGCTATATCTTAAAGCGATAACACACTTATGTTGCAAGATTTTACTACATGATGAAGGCACGACTGAAGTATGTTTTATATTACAACTCTAATTATGTTTGACTTAATAATTTTGAAGAATTTTGTGAATAAAAGCTAGAAATTAGACTAGACTAGACTAGACTAGAAATCTAGACTTGTGGCCATCTAGAGTTGTGAAAAAAGTTGTGATTAACACCTATATTTCCATCCACCGATTTTGATGCGCATAAAAAATGGTTGATGGAAACACCATAATGCACATAAGTATTGAAAATGCACATTAAAAAAGCATATGTGCATAACTGAGTAGGATAAACTTTTTATTCGGTAAGAAAAGATGCGCACAAACTACGATGGAAACACTTTTACCAAACAAATTCCAGTATGCACATTAAAAAAGTCATGTGATTTTGTTATAAGAAATTATGTGATGATAAAAATATGTGTGAATGGACAAACCAGCAGGCTGAGCAGGCTTGTAAAACATCAAAAATGTTGTTTTGGTTATTCTAAAATGTTTTAACCATTTCAGTATTAGTGTTATTATATTATTAACTACCTCATGAACTGTCAAGAGTGTCTGTGCGCATCTCATGCCTTCAAACGCAACCACGCGTTCTTTGTGTGTTGGCATTTGTCTTCTGAGGCACAAGTCATTTATTAAATAAAGAATAGATTGACGCAGCTTCTCTTACCGCAGCAAACTGCGTCTTTACTGTTGATATTTGGTGCCAGTTAATCAGGAAGTGACAATTTTGTTCTTTTTGACTCATTGGATTGAAATGCTGCTTTATTCGTACATCTTTTATGCGATATTCCTGAATTGTGCATAGATTTAATTTACTGTAGATCTTTGGTTGGAAACGTAACTACGGTATTCTCAAAATTCTGACTTTATAATATGTCGTTGCAAGAAAGTGTCATTTTTCCTTCTAAAATTAGACTTTGCTAATTGCAATTGTAAGATATAATAACACAGTTTTGAGAAAATTTGTCAAAATTGCGAGAAGAGTCAGAATTGCAAGTTTATTTCTCTTAGGAAAGTCAAAAGTACTGTTTTTTTTTTTTTTAAACTTGTAATTCTATCTTAATAACTATAGTATACCAAATGTGAGTTTGTAAAATGTAATTTTGAGGGGAAAATAAATAACGTTCAGTAATGAAGTTTGCACTGCACGCTCATGGTTTTTACATTTTTGGTGCGTTAATCTAGTTAATAATATTATTCAGAAGGTCATGATTTGCACTCATTAAATAATTACTTTTCATAGCTTTATTTTACTTATTTTACTTTATTTTACTATGGAGATACAAAACACAAACGTTACAGCACAATGCCTTTTTCAGTGCTTGACACAATCCTCTCACTCCATCATTTTATCCCACTGTCAGTCGCAGTATGTCTTTAGTTAGATGACCACTCAATAGTTAAAAAACGATCTCATTTTCGTGTCAATACTGTAATTAACCACACAAGAAATATTTCAATCACCTTTAAAAGCATTATCTCCATTGTACAGGAAACTAACATATTAATTATCATCATTCACTTATTCATGTACACATCAATGCAATGAAATTCCGACAGTCCAAAACATTAAAAATTAATTTTTATCTCATTATTAGTATCGTTATATACTCAAAATCTATAATTCACAATATTATAGATAAACAATAAAACATTAAAGAAAAACCAAAAGGTCCAATTCCTCATTTATTCCTCTTGGTGTGAGTGATTTTAATTTATGAATCCAGAACGCTTCTCTCTGTAATCATTTTTTATTCAGATTTCCTCCTCTATATGACTCAAATACTTCCTCAATTCCTATACATTCTAGTTGTTTAACGTCATGTGCGAAATCTATAAAACATCTTGCTACTGTCGAAGTTTTTTCTTGTCGTCGTATCCCGCTACTGCCGAAGTTAAATCTTGTCATCGTAAAAATTTGAACATGATTATATTTTTAATAATAACATGTTCCAGTCGTACATTAAAGTTCGGATAAGATGTATAGATATTTGTTTCATGATATGGTCAGACACAGAACAAGAACTTATTTAAAACTTTTTTAAATGTAAAATAAAGCTCTATAAAGTAATTTTTAATGAGTGTGGATGACTCCTTCTGAACAAAAAAAAACTCACAGTTGTAAGAAGATAATTCAGAACTATGAGATGAAAAGTTACAATAACATTTGTTATTTATTTTGTATTATTATAATTTCTTTTTCACTTTTATTCAGTGGCAGAGATGGTCTATCATCTAAACATCTGTTGATAAATGATAAAAATGATAACAAAAAAGATGTTTTAAATTAGGCTAAGAGTATCTCAAAATCTAAGGAAAGTCAAAAGTAGGGTGTTAGAGACAAATCAAGTCAAGTTTCTACATGCAAGTGTTTACACAGTTTAAAATTCTGTTTTTCAATCAAACTAAAGTAACATTTATTTTTATTCTTAATCTTTAAATGTCATTCCAGTGCTTTAATCCTGAAATCATACCAGTTTATATTTGCTCAAATCCTGTAACAGACCAAGAAAAATGCATTTGTAACTTGGCTAGCATGCATACATGTTAATCTGACTATAATTGACTTAAGCGTTGTGGATTTTCTATAAGACTGAGGAGAAATATACACATTTTGTCATTTATACTTGGACCAACAGATGAAGCCTGTCACTACACAAAAAGAAGCCCTACAGTAACTCAATTATAACTGCACATAAAAATGTCCTGTGTCAATGTGTCATAGTCAGTTTGAGCCAATGTCCCACCCGCACTCCTTAAAGAATCAGAGGAGGTGCTGAAGCTCTCAGCACCGTCCAGCCGTAACCAGTAACAGAGAGATAATTTCATCTCCAGGGTTCAGTGACTGCTCAGCGACTCCTCTGTCATTACTGACCGAGTCCCAGGCGAGTGAAGAGTGAAGGACAATGGGTACTACATTGAACCAGTTGGCTTGCGACGCATTTGCATGGCACTAAGTGCATCTCAATGTAATTAAGATGGACGGCTGTAGAATGTGCATTAGACTGCAGTCAGATACACTTTATGAGCTGAAGAAACTGATTGAAGCCACAAAGTAACAAAAAGCAGCTTTTGAAATGACTATTTGCAGATCATAAGCTATTTAGCAAGTTTTTTGACAAAAAAATCGTACTGGTTTTTTGCCAGTCTCAACTTTCCTAACCGGGTTAGTTTTAAGGGTCTTTTCATCAATCCTGGCTTTATTGTACATTTGTGTAATGCAAATGAAACGATTGAAAAGAAGGTGACTTTTATTTTGTATTATTATTTTTGAATACTGAAGATAGTGGTAATTCAAAAATTTCCTTTCTGTGTTCTGCCTGAGGCTCAAGGGTTTTAAACTGGACCATTTGTTTTGAAAAATATCAAATATAAACAAAAAATTACAGCAGAAATGTAACACTTTTGAAGCTTTCCTAACCCACTGACCCTTTTAAAGCCCCAGGCTGTCAGTTGATTAATAATTAATCACAAATAAACTTGTGATTTTTCTTTTTTTGCAGTTACCAATTAATCTAAGACAACTGAATTCACTAAAGTTAATTGATTTCTGAGTACATTACACACAGCAAACATAAAAATGCCATGTTTTCTTATTCAGTTAGTTCATTTTTTATTTACTTAATGTTACATAATATAGTTCTTGTTTATTCATTCATTTTCTTTTCGGCTTAGTCCCTTTAACAATCTGGGGTCGCCACAGCGGAATGAATCGCCAACTTATCCAGCATATGTTTTACACAGCGGATGCCCTTCCAGCTGCAAACAATCACTGGGAAACACACCATACACTCATACACTACAGACAATTTAGTCTAGCCAATTCACCCATATTGTGGGGGAAACCGGAGCACCCAGAGGAATTCCATGCCAACATGGGGAGAACATGCAAACTCCACACAGAAACACCAACTGACCCAGCTGAGGCTCGAACCAGCGACCTTCTTGCTGTGAGGCGAACGTGCTAACCACTGCACCACCGTGCAGCTCAGTTCTTGTTTAATTCCATTCAATTCATGTTTATTTCTTTAGCGCTTATACAATGTAGATTGTTTCAAAGCAGCTTAAAGGGCCGTGAAACCCCTGTCTTTCGGTTCAAGTCTACGTCAGGATTTTTTTAAAAAGCATCATAATGGGAGTGGAGCACTGCGACCAGAGGCAGGAATGGGTGTGGCCAGCAGAGCAGGGGAGAAAGAGGGGAGCGAACAACTGTTGTCAGTTGGCTCACAAAATGAGACACAAACTACGAGGTGACCCATAATTTTATAGTTTACAAAGTTAAAATTCAAAGAAATAAACAGTAATTTAATGTCCTGCTACATTTGTTATTAGCAATTTCATATACACATAACCACATTTATATAATTATAAAGATAATCATGTTTATATAAACACTATAAATGAGGAGGACTACTTTCCTCCTCAATCCCCATCTCTGAATGTAGACACAGTGGATAGCAGTGCAGCAGGTCTCTTGCCCTGTCTATTTCAACCATTAACCCTGCCGGTAATCTGGAGGATTTTAAACATATGGCGAGCACAGCACCGATAGGCGATGTGTCTAAATGGGAATGATCAAAGACAAAGTTCGCCATCCTCCAATTTCTTGAGCAGCTCTCTCAACAAAAATGTTTGCTGCACACATGTATAGACCCTGACAGCATTCCGGGGAAAAACATGCATCAAACCCTGTGGAATGATGCTCTGTTAAAGTCCCAAAAAAAAAAGCACTTGAGGGTTTCTTGAACCATTAACATAGAATTTCTATTAAATTGAAACTGTGTCAGTCCAGTTTTCAGAGTTGAAGTTCAGTTTAGTTTAGTTCAGTGCGGTTTAAATTTCACTGCTGAAAGTCTGAAGAGCAAATCCATTGATGCGCAGCTCCACACGTCCCAAACCAAGGAAGCTAGTGGCGACAGTGGTGAGGAACAAAACTTCACCAATTGACAAAAGTGAAGTAAAAACACCTCGAGAGAAACCAGGCTCAGTTAGGCATGACCATAGAACATTTCCCCTCTGGCCAAACTTCTTGTGCACAGCTGCAGTCTTAAGTGTCGGAGGCTGGAGAACACTAAACGTCCATCGTGGGGAAGCTGCAGTTGTAGGACACCAGCGGGTGTTCAGGCTAGCCCACAAGATCAATGCGAAGACTCATCCGTCACTGGGGTATTTCAATAATCTCATGTCTTTCAGGAGTCTCATGCTCTCTGCTCATCCATGACCGCCATAGCATCTGCTCAGGATAGGGCCTGGTCCAGGATTATGAATACCTAATGTACAGTAATGGAAAAAAAAAACTTTTCTGTGAAGCGATCAATACAAATTTGCCCTTTTTTTTCTTTTTGCAATATAACAGATGTTTAAATCAAATTTCTTTGATGGACAATAAATGGGATCCGAGTTGGTTACGTCAAAGAGGAGTACTGTAAGTGTGAAAACACAATCTAGTACCACAATCAATGGTTTGCAGCTGTTGTTGTGTTGTCAGCCGTTGTCATCTTTTTCCTTGTTAACAAGACACAGCTTCAAACACCTGGACGAGGGTGTTGTTGACACACTCACTTCATATTTTACTCTCAACATGCATTATTGGAGCACCTTTTTCAACACCCACCATCTCAGAGGAGTGGTTTGGGTGTCTGTGTCATATGTTTATAGATGTTCATCTCTTGACGGAGCCTGTAACTGAAGAGCTTTCAACAGCCTTTCATCATTCCCGCCCCTCCCCGTGAGCTCGATTGGGCTTCTCCTGCTCTCGTTCCCTGAAATGGAGTCTTCTGTTCCCCACACTTACTTGCAGGATCTCTTCCCCCTTTCCTTTCTTTCTCTGCGTTGACATGGAGACAGCTTGCAAGCTACAGGTGTCGGTGCTTGTCAGAGTAATGGTGGAAATGGGCTCTTGTACTCAACAAGAGAAAATAACCACTTCACCAAACAAGACTGATTTAAAAAGAAAAAAAATCCCTGTAATACTGTCTGGCTAAGGATTTGAAGGTGATGTTTGCATCTTTTGCTTTAGCAGTAGTGGTTGTGTTCATGTCAAAAGATTAAAAGATAAAAAGAGACAGAAGCAAACGCTGAAAAAGGCTTCATTGCAAATGTACTTCTAATAATTAATGTCAAGTAGATTATCTGTTTAACGTCCTTCTTCAAATCATCGTTTCAAATTGAAATGTTCTTTTGAATTTCCTATTTATCAAGGAATTCTGAAAATGCAATGTAATCTTTACATGGGTAAATTACTATTAACGGAAATGTGAAGTCACTTTACACACATAATACTCTATTTTCCTTTTCAAAATTATATATAATACTGCATTAAAATTTCTGAAAATGAAATGATTCAAAAATATATATTTCTGTTTTAACCAGGCTCATGTTTGAAGATAAAGTTTCCGTCTTTTTCTTTAGAAGCAGCTGTATTCATGTCAGAAGTAGTGAAAGATGGGAAAAGACAGAGGCGTATACACTGAAACCACTGTGCCATTGTACATCTAAATCAGCATTTTCTAACTATTAGCACATCTTATTACTTAATTCGAAACACAAACAACCCTCCACTCTCTTTAATGGTCTCTCTCTCTCTTCACTAAAGGAATTGAGAAACTCCTTTGGTTAAAAACCACAAGCAGCATGATATGATATATGTTGTTTTCTGTCGTGCTGTGGAAGAGTCCCACGGCACTTTAAAATAATGTTGACATCAACATTTCTGCATTTGTTCTCAATTTAGTTTCTTCTGCCCCACCCGCTCTCCCCCTTTCTCCTTTTCCTTTCTTTCTCCCGAGTGGGCACATTGACATTTTGAACAAAATCAGGCCTGCCACCGGGTCTCCTATGGTAGTAATTAAGGGGAGGGTCTGTCATATCAGCGTTCTGATTTAGCCTTAAAAGAGTCACCACTTATCCTAATCTGTGGCAGCAAAACTTGCAAAGTACACACTTACGCTACTGCTATCTGAATCCGTTGAGTTTAGCTTTTGTTCTCATGTTTGCCTCTTGTTAAGCAAATATTCCCTGTGAATTTAAAAACAGAGGCTGTTGTAAATCCTAGTGAGATGCCTCCATGCCCTCTTCCTACAGCCTAGACAGTATCTTGATGGTCTTGGAAGCTCGTAAGTGACAAATTTAGAACGCTCAAAATAGGCAGCCACAAATAGACTGGACTCGTAGGTGATTTCAAGAGTTTAATGGTGGAATCTCACCAACAGCAGTATACTGTATAATGTAAGGAATGATGCATAAATATACACACTATACTGTTACTACTCTAAATGTTGTATTTTCTTGAAGGAATTAGTTGTCAACGTGGATGCACTGAAATGATCAAAATGAGGCGTTGTTATGAATGCATTTGTGGTAAATACTTATTTATGTTAATGTTTCAAATGGTTTCAAATTTAAATGTCCTTTTGAACCGCTTGTTCATCAAGGAATCCTGATCAAAAAGTTTCACTGTTTTCATAAAATTATGGAGCTCATCAACTTCTTTCATCATTTATAATTAAAGGAGATTTTAGAGGCATTTTGTACATCAAATCAGGAAATTAGAATGATTGAAGGATCGTGTGAAACTGAGCTGTGGATTAAGGGCTTCTAAAAATTCTGTGGTGTCAATACAGGATTAAATTACCTATTAAGAAACCTTTTATTTTTATTAATATATATATATATATATATATATATATATATATATATATATATATATATATATATATATATATATATATATATATATATATATATATATATATATATATATCACAGTTTTGCTATGTTTTTAGCATTTGTGAGCATATTAGATTTTAAAAAATGTTTAACTTAACAGTATTCTGCCAATAATAATCTATTGCAGAATTATTTATTTTTGCTTTTTTAATAATTTTTTTTAATAATTTTTTTTATATATATAGTTTTTCACATTGGTCTTGCATTGTATATTAAATTTATTGCTAAAACATTTTTTTCCACAAGCAATGTGATTTTGATTTTTAAAAAGGTGTTTTAGTGGGCAGAATATATAATTCCCTGACATTTTGACAATTGCCCTAACCTACCCGGCGCATTCGGGTCAAATCTGACCGATTTAGAACTTAAATATAAATATTGTGTTTTACATCTGATTGCCTCAAGGCCTTATGATATCCTCTACACTATGCACATGAACATGTAAAAAGGATGATCACCTCTTTCATTGAATTTTGAGTGTTTTAATTATCCATGTTATACCTGTGGTGTTTCCGGTCAAAAGTGATCGCCATAGGAAATGAATGCCTATCCAGACTATATTCAACCATCAATCAGAAAACATCCCCATACGCACTAGCCCAGCTCACTCACACACATATTTCAGACTTAGCAATGTCTTTTGTGGGTACACATCTCTTTCCCATGCTCATTTGGCGATCCTCCCGTGTGATTACCTTCATGACATTACATGTTCATTTTGTAACTCATTTTCAGTCCTTATTTGTATTTTCACTGCAGCTATTTTATGCCTTATTCTAAAAATTCATGTTAAACACTCGTTTGAGACATTGTTCACAGATATATAATGCTTTTTGCCTAATTTAAGAGCAGTTAAAAGAAACCAGTCAATTTTGACTGGGAACACTAAAGTAAGGGGTGGGAGGTGACAACACAATCTCACGGCAATTCGTAACTTCTTGATTTAGTGGCTAATTTGTACGCATTCGTACGATCTAATTCGTACAATCTAGTACGATTTGCTCATCCTCCAGTGACGGTTGGGTTTAGGGGTGGGGTTAGGTGCCACGCCTCCTTTTTAAAATCGTACAATTTCGTACGAATTAGCCACTAAACTGTCAAAACGTAAAATACTTACGTTTTCTCGTGAGATCAGGCTGGAGGTGAACACGACAGGAGGGTTTAAATGCCATACCAGCTCACTCAGTTTTGGAACACTGAATGAACTGAACACTGATTTTTGTTTGAAATTCTCATCATCTTATTATCAATATCTCAGAATTCAAACTTCACCTGTTGAACGGAGAACACTGATAACACCGCTCAGCCTTGTAGAAGGTAACTGCTGCAGGAGGGCAAACATGAATCATGTTTTAAAATGTGCATAACAGATCAGATGCTTTGAAACTGTTAGATTTCCACTCCGGTCAGGTCATTATTGCAAACCCCCGTCCTTTCACTTCCTGCTCATTCGCTATCCCTGCCAAGCCCCTCAAATGGATGTACTCCATTATCAAAATTCAATTTTTGCCTCCATCGCTGTGGTCCTCGCGTAGCGGTGCGGGCCGCTCAACCAATCCTCCTCTCTGCCTGTCTCATCAGCATCTGCTGCAGGAGGGCAAATAGTCTTAATTGTGTTTGGTGAGAAGCGACCAGCACATGACTAATGAGCCCTACAACCCCGCAGAGAAGCATCTCCAGCCCTCTGATGACTTTTCACCACAGGGACTGCGGGGTTTGGGTCAGACGTTCTGTGCTTGGGTAACCGTCTCTCTGTGTACTTAGGGTCTGATGAGCAAATGCGATTACAGAATGGCGGGCAAATTGACCCCCTCTACTTTTCGACGGTTAAGAGGAAATGGACTGAGACTGTGTAGGTGTGTTTGTTGCTCTTGTTGATTATGTCTTTTCTTGAGACATCGGTTTACTCTGTGCATATTCTATAGAAAATCTTTCACACTGAAGATTTACAAAGAAGATTTCATGTGTTTTATTTTTATGTGTAGTTTTGTTTTGTCTGATTTATGGATAATTAAATATGACACTAATACCAACAGTAGATGGCAGCAAGTCACTTTCTTAATAAGTGATTTGCTGAATTAATGACTCAGATGATTCATTTCAAAACAGATTAATTCAGGAATGAAACACAACCACAGTGTTGCTCTGAGATGCACACATTTTTCTGCTTTGTTCCTTTTTGAATGATTTTTATTGGTGAAACAGTAAAAACCAATATATTATTATTATTATTATTATTATTATTATTATTATTATTATTATTATTATAAATACACTATTTCTAAAATACCTCACTGACTAAAGACTTAGAAAATCACCATCTTAACATATAAAAATGTCAGCTCAGAAGCTCACATTTGAGTTTTTTTCCCGCAAATTGAGTGACATACTTGATTATATTATATTATATTATATTATATTATATTATATTATATTATATTATATTATATTATATTATATTATATTATATTATATTATATTATATTATATTATACTATATTATATTATATTATATTATATTATATTATATTATCGTTATTATTATATTATCGTTATATTATATTATTCATTCATTCATTTACATTGCGGAATGAACCAGCAACTTATGTTTTATGCAGCGGATGCCCTTCCATCCGCAACCCAACACTGGAAAGCACCTATACACTCTTGCATTAACATAAATGCACTACAGCCAATTTAGCTTATTCAATTCACCCATAGCTCATGTTTTGGACTGTGGGGGAATCCGAGCACCCGGCGGAAACCCACGCCAACATGGAGAGAACATGCAAGCTCCACACAGAAATTATATTATATTATATTATGTTATATTATATTATATTATATTATATTATATTATATTATATTATATTATATTATATTATATTGTTATATTATATTATATTATATTATATTATGTTATATTATGTTATATTATATTATATTATATTATATTATATTATATATCATATCATATCATATTATATTATATTATATTATATTATATTATATTATAAATGTGGCACAACTTGATAAAGTAAATTATTTTTAATTCAGCGGTTTATACAGTTACCTTTTTATTAGATTAATAATTAAAAATGCATCTCTGACACCAAGCTAAGTAAATCATATTTTTTCATTAAATGGAATTTTCTAACAGTAATAGATGCACAAGGATAAAATTAATGTACCATTCTCCTAACAGGACATAGAAAGAATCAGTTGTTTTCATCATTCTCCTCACTAGTTGGCACGTGTCACATCTATTAAAAAATATGTCTAAATTTAAGTATATGTAATTGTTGCACAAATGACTAAAAAAAAGAATTTATGCAATGTCTTAAGCTGTGAGTACTGAACATATCCCCGATTCTAATAAATAACTCAGTTTGACACATTTAATACAATGTGATATATTTTAAATTATTTCATTTTCACAAAAGTAATTGATCCCAGTTCATTGTCTTTGCTGTTTATTTACAGCAGAACAAAAACACAATAGACAATAATGCAAAACTTATTACATTCTGTTTATATCATAGCGTCTCATCTGAGCGCAATAACCATGCATAAACAATCTTTGCATCTTTTGGGAAAACAAGCGATGCTACTTATATTGCAGTATGCCCTTCTTCATTATTGTTATTATTATTATTATTATAAAAGAATGATTCTTGTAATAATTTTATTGCGACTGCATTCTTAGCCTCTTACTGCAAATGCCACTGCTTGATAGTTAGCAGAACTCATTCAACATGTTTTTCAGTGCTCTCCACCATCATTTGTTCAAGGGTATTTATCCAGTCCTATTGAAAATAATGGTCCACTTACTTTAATTTAATACGAGGGGCTACAGTAAATGACAAAATGAAATATTCGTATTTAAACACTTCATAGGGCAGACGTTCGTCTCCCTCCTCTCAAGCCGTCTAACATAAATACCCCCTTTTTTGCGTGTGAATGGGATTTGACCTTCAGCCCTACACTTTATTTTAAAACGGATAAAGCAGGGCAATTAGCTGAGCGCAGCCCCGTCTTTCCCAGTGTCCTTAAGCGTCCTGCCTCTGCTGAAGTTCTATTAATTGCTTTCCTTTCTCATTCAGTTGTGTTGGCCCAATTGCAGAACAAACATGTTTACAATTTCTGGATCCATTGCACGATTCACAAAGTTTAAGCTGTCTGTTGCCCGAGTTTGCCTCTGGATGGAACCGCCAATGAATACCCACGTCCCAGTTTTCATTTGTACAGCATCGCACAGAGGGTATTATTTACCTCAGGTCTGGTTGAAAACCCGAGGGAGAGTTCGCCCATATGAGCTTGCAGCTTATAGACAGAGTTGTCCATCTGTTTAGACAGGCGGGATGGAAATTCATGCGATTTACAAAGCAAACCTTAAAGGGGTGTCCTCATTCTTTGCGTTTATGGGAAATTTTGGTTACTCCTATTAGTCTTTCAGTCCCAATGAAGAATGAGAACATTTTTTTTGTTTGTTTGTTTCTCCAGTAATATTATAGCATGTCATACTTCAAAGCACGCTGACCAGATTTACAGGAAGTGATACCAGACTCCATCCCACCACTAAGGAAGCGGAGGTGCACCAGTGTTCATAACATATACACACCTCAATGATAGGATGCTACTTTCCTCAGACAAGATGACCAGATGGTATCTTTAGTGTTGCCGGGTGGAGAGGGGAAATTGTGTAATTCTCCCTCTTGCTGCTTTTGCAACATTTGTTGTTTATTTCAGCTTGAGAAATGCTGCATAAAATGTTGTGTTGGCTCAAAATAAAAAAAAAAGGAGTCGCACCCAGACGTTTGGGGTCGTTAATTGAGCAGGCCACCCAGTGCTTCCACTTCTGTTTAGTCTGTCAGAAGGAGTTTACTTCTCCGGCCTAAACAGCCACCGAGTTGCAAACGAAAACCTCCTTCTCACTCTTCGGCTTTGCTGGGGCCGACATTTTGTGTTGACAGAAGCCAGAAAGTAGATGTGTTTGTGTGGGAAGGAGAAATTAAAATCTCACAGCATGTTTCCCGCCACCCCTTAAAAACAAACTCTTTTTTTTTAAATCACATTGTTGATTTCTCTCTAATTCCATTATCTTTTTTTTAAGTCAGTTTACTTTTATGCTTTTGACAATTTCGGTCATTTTTCTGCCAAGTGTTGATTTTGGATTTGAACTGCATGCTTCCAGAACATGCAGTACTAGCGGTAGATCTACAATCTCTAATCTTTTGCGGATTAATGCAAGCAATTAAGTGCTATAATTGCACACTCTTATTCCCTTAAACACTTGTTATTATTGTAATAATTGCCATTGGAGTCCCTGTAAAGCCCAGGGTTTTCTGTTGGAACGACACACAGCAGGGGGACAGAAAGGAGATTTACAGCGATTCATCTATAGAGATGTTGTCAGCTGTACAGCTTTGGTATTCACACATTTAAACATGGCACAGAAAGAGTGAAGGGGTCAGAAAGTGCTTTAAAAAAAGCTAGAACTGTGGACTGGCAGGTTAAGTTGGTGAAGAAGAATAGAGGGCACGTAAAGATTTTTAAAAGAAAGGCTATACTGGGAAAGGATGGCATGAATACAGTGGAGAATAGGACTTTGCTGACAGCGTTTATGTAATTTAATCTGACCATCTGGGGGAAAATCAAACTAATTTGAAGAGCTCGGGAGGGAGAGGGAGGCCGTCTCTAATCTGCTCTCACAGCCACATTGATATTCAGGAATGCACAAGTGCCACTGAAACACCGAGCCTATAACAGCTAGACACTCTCAACACTAAAAGCCCAGTTGGGAAAACACAAAAGATGCAAGCTGTGTTACAACAACGTTAAGGAAGAAGAAGAAAAAGAAAAAAAAAAAGCTTTGTTGTCTTTTATTTCTTTTTTATAGCTGAAAAACTACCTGTATGCAATGCTTTTAATACCTTTTAATTTAAAGTATAGAGAAATACCTGAGAAATACATTGTAAGTATTATGAAACATGTCTTAATGCCAGCATTTTATCATATCGAGGTAAATTAAAAATGTAGCTCAAAGCAACTAAATATTGTAAGTCAAAAAGTTGTCATTTTTTATCCTGAAAAAGTTATGTAAATAATGTAAAATGGCAAAGAATTAAATAGACAATTGTTAAAAATATAAAGTTGAAGTCAGAATTATTAGCCCCCCTTTGATTTTATTTATTTTTTCTTCTTTTTAAAAAAATATTTTTCAAATGATGTTAAACAGAGAAAGGGAATTTGCACAGTATATCTGATAAAAAAAAAATATTTTGAGAAATTTCTGGATAAAGTCTTATTTATTTTATTTCAGCTAGAATAAAAGCAGTTTTTAATATTTTTAAAAACCATTTTAAGGTCAAAATTATTAGCCCCTTTAAGCTGTATATTTTTTTCAGTTGTCTACAGCAGTGTTTCCCAACCTTGTACCTGAAGGAACACCAACAGTACACATTTTCAACCTCTCCCTAATTAAACACACCTGAATCAACTTATCATAACATCAGAAGAGACTCCAACACCTGAAGTTAATAGGTCAGAAAAGGGAGACTTATGTACAAAATATGTACTGTTGGTGTGCCTCCAGGATCAGGGTTGGGAAACACTGGCCTACAGAACAAACCATCGTTATACAATAACTTGCCTAATTACCCTAACCTGCATAATTAACCTAGTTAAGCCTTTAAATGTCACCTTAAGCTATATAGAAGTGTCTTGATTATAAATGAGTTATTAAAACTATTATGTTTAGAAACGTGTTGAAAAAAATCTCTCCATTAAACAGAATAATTCTGACTTCAACTGTATATATAATTTAAAAGTTATTATAAACACACTTAATTAGCATGCATTGTGTAATGGACAACATTTTCTGTAACTCTGTGGTAATAGCAATATTATTAACCTGTCATGTTATATTACATCTGTAGGGTCTGTATATTTTATTTCCTTATTTGTTTGTTTCTTTATTTCCCAATTGAGTGTCTCAGCTGTACTAACAAACATCTGGAGGGTCCTGCATAAAACAGAGTAGGTGCTGTTGTGATGCTAAATTCCAATGGATGGCTTTAACTATTGTAGACCTCCTTGGACAGTACATGCTTGTCTTGATATCGTGGGTGAAGACACACTATGACATGGCTGTCCTGTGGTGTGCGTAGGTGCCCTTGCCTTTTGGCAATAGTGTGGGCGAAGCCTAATGGGAGCAGCGCACGGTGGCTGACATGACAAACGGTGGGGGGCTTTCCATAACCATGGCTTGCCGTTGATGCTGAGGGCCCCATCGGCCCCTAAATGCCTTGTTACTCCTGCGGCTTTCTGTCTAAATGCTGAGGATTAATTAGCCGCACCAAAAATAGAGACACCAAATGCAGTTTTTGAAAAAGGAAAAGAGGACGGAGAAAAAAAAAAAGAAAAAGTAGAGAGAGGATGCTTGCCGTGCACTCGAGACTTATGAGGGGGAAATGGTATTGCTTGGGGCAACGAGGGCACGATGCTGCATGATACAAATATGAATGAATAAAAGTGAATGATAGTGCTGATAGTTTATTGCCAAATTTATCATGATAATTGTAAGATCCAAATGAGTGATGTTCTGATGCCCTCCTGGGGTCTGTGGGCGGTTTTGAAATAAGTGTGTAAACCATCTATCTATCTATCTATCTATCTATCTATCTATCTATCTATCTATCTATCTATCTGTCTGTCTGTCTGTCTGTCTGTCTGTCTGTCTGTCTGTCTGTCTGTCTGTCTGTCTGTCTGTCTGTCTGTCTGTCTGTCTGTCTGTCTGTCTGTCTGTCTGTCTGTCTGTCTGTCTGTCTGTCTGTCTGTCTGTCTGTCTGTCTGTCTGTCTGTCTGTCTGTCTGTCTGTCTGTCTATCTATCTATCTATCTATCTATCTATCTATCTATCTATCTATCTATCTATCTATCTATCTATCTATCTATCTATCTATCTATCTATCTATCTATCTATCTATCTAGTCTGTCTGTCTGTCTGTCTGTCTGACTTTATATTCAAATATTCAGTCTCTGACCATTTATTCAGAGAGTTGAGTGAAGTCCATTACTCGTCCGGCTTCACTTACTTCTTTGGCCCTTGCCGTACCCTCTGTCCATACACATATACCCCCTACCAGCAAGTCAAATGCCCATGCAGCCCTTCCCCGCCACAACCCATTACAGCACAATCATACGATCACAGACACAGCAATTTGAGCTAGCAGCATGTAGTGGAGCTGCTCTCCTCAAGTGCTTTGTGCCTTTGCAGGCCTATTGATTTTCATATCATATGGATGGGTTCATATCATCTGTGGCGAGGAGCTTCAGATATATCAGAGGTCAGTGACAAGGCTCATCTTTGAAGTCTCTGACCTGTGTTTGCAACACGCCGTATTTTGATAGTCCTCCCGTTAGATCACAAAATGGCTTCTTTTATAGTTCTCAACTCTGATGGGATAGGGAATCAGACATCTTGAAGTGCATTTCTTAACCACGTTAGGTGTAGTGGTTCCCCCGAGTCACATTCAGCGGGAACGAAAGCTCGTAGTAAACTGTCAGTGTTGTTCTCAGCTCTGAAGCGGGGTGAGAGTTTTCAAGAGGGTGTTTTATAATGAGAGCCGGAGAGCGTATACATGTTTAATGTTGGCCTCCCTTCCCGTATTCTCCTCTCTGATAATGCTTTCCCTTGCGCTAAAGAGCGACATTGAGAGGCGCCCACTTCAGCGTTGTTTCAGCCCTCTGGAATGTTCTATAGAGGAGGAAGACTCCATTTAGTGGCTGGAGCAGCAGCCACAGTGAGAACCTTTCAGCACGGATAGGGAAAGGGGAGAGGCTCGTGGAGTGGTTTGTCTGCTGGCTGCTTTGCTGGAACACGCTGCATTGTCCTCCAGAGACCTTTCTTCCTCGCTCACTTTGTCCTGGCATTCTCAAGAGTCGGGAGGGAGGAGTTTGGAGTGGCGCAGCGGACTCGCCCTGCCCTCTCAGCACTACACCAAGGCCCCCCGTGAACCGATATGGAATTAGGGATCTTGTTTTTGAGCTACAATTGTTTGCACGGGCTTCAGGTTCGCTTGAAATTTTTCTTTAAAGTGGGCTCCTCTCAGATAGCCCTGCCCCCGCCCCCACCCTTTGCATCTTTCCCCGGTGGTCTTTGGGAAGCCAGGTGTCTGGGATTGTCTCCAGTGTTTTACCTCAGCTAGCTAACAAGCTCCCCCTGGCCCTGGAGGAAGGCCTGCTTTCCCTGCTGCCCATTCCCATAATGCTGTTTCATTATGGTCCCCACTGGAGCATACACAGCCATTCACAGTGCAAACTTCTGATGGCTTAACGACCGGTGCGGAAATGTTTTCTCCGAAAGATACTTTTTCAAGTGCCTTAATTTGAGTTTACATTCAAAGCCGTTTCCTTTGGGAAACTTGCCAGCCGTCCTGTGGAAACTTTTTTTTTTCTGCCCTTAGTGTATGAGATTGTATGAGACCAGCACTTTAAGCAATTATAACTTATCAAGAGAGATTTTTCTTTGTTATTATGGTTCATGCTGTTTGCTGTTTTTTGTGCAGGAAACATCGAAGCCTGACAATGCCGAGATCCATTAAAAGCGATACAGCGGGGAAATTGCACACATCGCACGATTCGAGGGCCCTAATGGTGGCAGTTATAGCTCAAATATCAATCAGTTTCTGTTTACTGAAATGGATGATTCTCTTAGCGCAAGTGACTATCCATCCCCCCATTATCCTTAATGAGCAGCTGCCAGTAGACACTTTTCCCATTTGTGATTTCTTCCTCAAGAACCCCTCTTCGTCAGCCAGCAGGACACTCCCATTTTGGAACACGCATCCACTAGAATTAATTAGCCCCTAATGGTTTCTGTCATTTAATGCAAATGAGTTTTACAATTATCATTTTGTTATCACTCATGGAGTGCGCCGCTGTTCGCCTTTGCCCTCTCGGTGACACCGTTACTTCATTACCACGTTTGACGCTCGTTCCTCAGGGCCACACCTTTGCACCAACTCCAATTGTGCATTTTCCTCTGTGTCAAGCAGAGTGAGCCATCCCCTTTTATCTGCCCGGTCCATCTCGATGCTGTTCTGTTTTTATTTGTACCCCCATGCATCAGCTCCATTAAGGGCTCAGTGCTTTCGAAATTGACTTTCTGTTGTTTCTCTTGCCGTCCCCCTGTTGTTGCTATCACAGAAATGTAGCTGATGTGTCCCGAAAATGTGTTTGCACCCTGTCTGTTGACCATTCAGTGTCTGTTATTCAATCTTCACCAGAAGGTTCGGAGGAGGGATCCCAGCTGCTCGATGGCAGCCCCCCTGCAGTACACTATCAGATCGGTGTGAGGTCAAGCTCACAAAGCGCTCAACCTCTGCCATTGCTTTCCCCTTCTACACTGCTGATGACTCTATGTAGAGCCAAATGATTCTTCAGGATCATGCTGTTCAACTTCATACTTCCTTCCTGTCATAACACTTATACATCCACCTCCAACAGACACAAGTAAAACGCAAACAAATAAATAACAATGTTTGACCTTGAGTTAAGGCATTCAGCTTTTTTATTTTTGTTTGTGTTTGTCATTTCTATACAGAGATTGCACTTTCTTTCTGTGACTTTGAAGTTTAGTTTGTTTGTCTGAGTGCTTGAGGTGAGGGTTAATATTTTCGGTATGATGTGGGGGCGGATCAGAGCTCCCTGTGACACTCCAGTCTCTACCAATCAGAAGTCAAGGATGCTGCACAGACTGCAGTACCAGTTGTCACTTGTTGTCACTTGGAACATGACATACGGATGCTCAGGACCTGACGGCATATGTGACGCTGGCCTGCCAAAAGCATGCTGGCACTTTTAGGGCCCTGTTTTTTTTACACCATTAGTCACATTTTCCTTTTGGCTTGGTTTATGCACTCTCCCCACTTGTTTTTCTACTTTTATGCATGTGTGTGCTGGTGATTATCACCTTGCAATTCATTCATTTTCAGTCTCTTCAGTTAAAGCTTTACATTACCGTCATTTTTCATTGTAGTCCATTATAGTTTTATTTAATTCTGTATCTCACTTATAGATAGAATCACATTTCTCACTGAGAAATATTCCTATTGTGTGTAGTTGTTTTTTTAGACTGATAAAGTTTTTGCTTTTTTTGGTTGATTACATGACATTTCCATTATCTTTCACTGTTGCAAGCCTCCGCAAGTTACAAGAAAGATATTGGCAAATAGAAAGAGTTTAAATTCCCCAGTCAGTTCATTTCTCTTAGGTCTTTCATAGCAATTTTACCAACCTGGCAACCATGCCCACACGCTCAGTCTGGCACTGCGAAAACTATAATACATTGATGCATAAATCTCAACTATTGTGGCTGCTGATAATCTGATCTCAAGCAACTATTTTTGTTATTGTTTGAATTCAAAATCCTAATTTAGAGTTATTAGACTTAATATTAGGACTTTTACAATTACAACAGTTACAATAGTTTTACCAATTTTCTTAAGGGTATATTAAGGTATATGATACGGTGAGTGTAATAAATTACAAAACTACATATTATAAATTGTTCACTTGATGGGATTTCTCTCAATTATAACATTCAAGAGTTCACACTTAGATATTGCTTGATGATGTTAGCAGGTCTGGCATGCTGTCCCAGGAGAGAACAACTGGCCCAGCTAGGACTTGAACCAGCGACCTTCTTGCTGTGAGGCAGCAGTGCTAGCCACTGAGCTGCTTTGTCAGCCGATCCTGAGTTTATCTTTGAATCTATCAAAGTTTATCTAAAATTGAAGATAGGGAAATAATGTTAGGCAGGATATTTATGTTGAGTTTGAAATGATCCAATTGGCTGGCTAATGATTATGGATAGGGGACAAGCTGTGATCAATCATATCACGTGCTCCTCTTAGTTTGAGAAACTTCACCTAATTTCTCAAGGAACAGACTTTTATCAAATTGGAAAATCATCAAAAAATTATTAATTAATAAATTAGTTTATTCATGAAAAATCGATTGAATTGCTCTCTGTCTCCTGGTAACAATGTTCTGCAATAAGAGTTACAGAAGACCAACTTACATAGTGTAATAATGTTTTTAATCTACCGATATATTCTTTTTAGTCATTTCTTTATTCTGGTCAGCGTTTCAGTTATTGCACTCATTTGAATGTGTCTTCCATCTCTGCTCATGTTGACCTTTCTTGAATTTATCGGTAAGCACTCAAACTTGCAGCAGACTCTCGTATTAATGCACTGTTTGTTTAGCATCACGGCATTCTCAGAATGTTCTTCAGCTTGAACAGTGGTTACATCATCATAGAACTTAATTAATGTCATAATGCACTTGCTTGGCCCGGTTGTGTTGGCCATGTGTAATATGATATAAAGACGTAATTGGTCTCTGCTGTTTTTAGTATTGCTGCGTTTCCCTTTACCCCCTTTGGATGGCGGTTGACAGATTGGTCATTACCTCTCAGAGGGCCCGAATTAGCGCCATGTTTAACGGCACTAACACAATTGAATCCTTTAATGATACCCCAGAGTGCAATGTTCTAGTGTAATGATACTGGACATGCTTTTTTTTTCCTTATACTCTGTCCCTCTTTCTCTCTCCCTCTGTCCGACTCTAATGCATTGTTGTCCTAGATAGTATCTCACATTTTGATGATGGGCTGCATTAGCTACTTAAACACATCTGACTTGTCTATAACACACTGTCTGTTCCTGTCCCACTTGAAGTAATTGATCAAACACTCAAAGGGAAATGCAATATCAATATTAATTAGGCCTGTGTGTCGATTCAAATATTTAATTGTGATTGATTTCTTAATTTTTTAAAAGTTAATGCATTAACACGTTTCTTTACCTTCAATAAAATCAAATGTTGGCAGTAATTATTGAGGCAATTTGTGTGGATGACACTCTTATCATATCATATTATAGACTCACATGTGCATGTCAGGATGAGGTACTTTGATGCAACAGTGTTTTTCTAACTCAAAACAATTATATATAGTTCTCAAACTACATGAAAATGCATGGAACTTGCAAAAAGTCTTCAATCTATAACTTTTGGGTGGCTTTGGCCCAACTCTAATTCTATTTTTTTTTTACTTTTACCCCTTCCCCTTGGCCCTTGAAACAGAATGTGAATGGGAAGGGCTTTAAATTTTACCCCTAAGAAATGGGACAGCACTAATTTAGCGTTTTTTTTTTATTTTTTTTTTTAAACATGACTGTAAAACATGAGCGCGGTTATAAATGTATTAAAACATATGCTTTTTGGTTGTAAAATTCATAATAATGACAAAAAATACTAATTTGAGCATCTCCTCACTACTTACCATGCTGCCGTTGTAGCTGGTGTATTCTGTGAAATTTTCTTACCCTTTGGTTTTGAGGGTGGTCATGAAAAATCTCAGCTTCGAGGGCTATCTAGCCCTTCGCCTTAGCCCTACTCCTTCAAGCTAAAGAGAACTGGGACAGTTCCGTAAGGTAAGGACAGTGCCGCCTAATTTGTGAATTGCTAGGTCCCAAAACAGATCGGGGTTACGGATCCAGCATGTTACCCGAGGATGGAGAGGCGTCACGCATGATCGTAGAGGGTGGGGGGGAGGGCAGAGGGGTGTCGCGGACAAAGGACGAAAGTGAAGAGCGGGGGGTTGTCACGGACGAAGGTGAAGAGGCTTGGAGAGTCACGGAAGAAAGTGAAAGTGAACAACTAATGAGGGAGGAGGGTAGGTTGAGGAAGGGGATCAGTAAAATGAGGTGCCGGATCAGATTTCAGAGGTTCCGGATCCAGTGTGTTCCGGCACAAATTAAGTCCTGGGTAAGAGGGAAGTGCTAAGCGGTAAAGTGTGGGGTTAGTGTAAGTTGACATGTACTTTCAAAGTTTCTTAAAGTCAGTTAAATGTCTGTTGAAGAAGCAGTATCAAAGTGTCAACAGATATTAAGCAGACAGTCTACAAATACTCAAATGGACCATCAAAATAAAGTGTTACGCTTTTTTTTTTCTTTTGCTTTGTCAAAAAAAAAAATATATATATATATATATATATATATAGTTGAAGTCAGAATTATTAGCCCCCTTTTAATTTGTTTTTCTTTTTTAAATATTTCCCAAATGATGTTTAACAGAGCAAGGAAATTTTCACAGTATGTATGACAATAATTTTTCTTCTGGAGAAAATCTTATTTGTTTTATTTCAACTAGAATAAAGGAAGTTTTTAATAAAAAAAAAAATGAGGTCAAAATTATTAGCCCCTTTAAGCTTTTTTTCGATAGTCTACAGAACAAACCATCCTTATACAATAACTTGCCTAATTATCCTAACCTGCCTAACCTAACTGACCTAGTTAACCCTTTAAATGTCACTTTAAGCTGTATAAAAGTGTTTTGAAAAATATCTAGTTAAATATTATTTACTTTCATCATGGCAAAGATGCAATAAATCAGTTATTAGAAATGAGTAATTAAAACTATTATGTTTAGAAATGTGTTGAAAACATCTTCTCTCCGTTAAACAGAAATTGGGGAAAAAATAAACGGGACTAATAATTAAGGAGAGCTAGTAATTCTGACTTCAGCTGTATATATAATAAAAATTATTTTTTTTTCAGTTTTAATATACCTAAATATATACATCTGTAAATAATCATTGTGGATATATAGTGTTATTTTATTTTTAATTCATGAATGAATGATTGCACAATCTGCTATTAATATGATGCCAAAATATTATGTTATTAATGTTCTGACTAAATCAAGGAGAAATTCCTTTACAAATTTAAGAGCAGAGGCATTGAAATACTTACTGAAAGAACACCGCACTTTCACAAATGCAAGATGCCCTTCCTTCATTCGAATCAGGCTCGTCTTCTCTACAGCATAGAATGATCGTAATGTGACCCATGCAATTGGCAAGCAATATCGTATGAAACGCTTGCATTCTCCACTCAATAAATATATAAATCACTATGAATCGCAATACTCTGTGTGAGGCAACACATAAAGAATTGTGATATTCCGTATTGTGATAGTGTTGCACCACAGAATCCTTGTCCATTACAGCCTATAAAGCAACAAGAGAAATGGAGATGCACTGGGCTGTTTGTATAGACTCTGAGCAGAGAAACAGGAAAGTGCACAAGATGTGATTTTGCCCCCAAAATCTATTATGATTAGCTGGGATCAACAAACTATCCACTCTATCCTACTCATTTAATGCTTGTCTGTCTCTCCGGACCGTTTTCCTCTACATTGAAGCGCTTCAGGGCACGCATTTATGTGCTTAATGTAAGCTATCCCAAAAACACATCCATACCACCATCAGCCTTGAAATGTTCCTATTTTGTGTTCGGCCATGTCTCGGGCATAAACATCTTTTATTTATGTGATTGGAGCCAGGCTTATATTTCCCAGTCTGGAGGTTTAGTGCTGGATGTGAATAAACCTGAGCTAAACCGCAACGGCTGGGCTCGGTAAGGTAACTCCTGTCCCCTGCCGGGAGTGGCCTGGGCGGCGGGGCTTCTGATGTCCTGCCTAATTGGTTAAGCATCCAGTACAAGCCCGCGTCACCGTGATCAGATTTCGGCACAGGCACCGATCCTCTCCTGATCAGCTCCACATGCTCTTCTTGCCTTGACAGCGCCACGGCAATCTTCCCATCTGCTTTTCATTTTCCATCCTTCCGTATCACTGCTATCTTTTTCACGGGGACATTCTTATATTTTTAGCCCCCTGAATGATTAAATGAAATGCTATATGCTGTCAATAGACTGCAACACAGCGTGAGAGCAAGTGGTTAGTGCGTACGTTCGAAAATTGAATCCTTTCATTTTTATGAGTTGTTTCTTCCCACCTCTGCAAGATTTTCCAGTTTCCCAGGTTACACCAGCCTCCTGCACTGTACAGGGCACATCAGAAGGGGAGAAAAGCCTTTGTCTGAGGTTGAGCTGGCCGAGTCAACAGCTAATTTCCCTCGGCGGCAGGTACACGCCAGCCAAGCTCTCTTACTTTTTTATATTTCATAATACACGTATTGATTTTGCTGCGAACGCCCAGCGTCACCGGCCGAATCATGTAGTCTCTACACGTCTGTTTGTTTGATCAGGCTGAGGGAGGTAATGCATACAGTAGCATCTGTACCGAGGTGTTCTGCAACGCCTGGAGGAAGCTGTCCGTTAGAGTTTACGCTCATCTCAGTTGTGGTTGTTCAAATGGGCCCCTGGAAGTAAGCGATTTGAAATCTGACGTTTTTTGACTCATGGGCACTCACTTATTTTATGCGCCATAATGTGACATCATGATCGAAACATCATGAAATGATTGCAGACTGAACGCTTTTCTTATATCTGGGGTTCTCAGGAGCATGTCAAACTTGGGTAAACTTCTATAGCTGCGTTCCCATTTTATAAATTGGTAAAATGAGCAATCGATGGTAACAATTTATTGATTTACAGAAGAGAAAAAATATTGATTTCAGAGGTCAAAAGTCATCAACACACACGATGAAAACTGTAAAACATAAAGTTTCCCAAAAACTGGGAACAAATTGCAAGTTTTACAGTTAAACTAATAAACAAGCATCACTGCTCCACCAAATTATTTTATTTTATTTGTTTATTTATTTACATTTAACATGATGGTGAACTGAGGTGACACAGTGGTGCAGCGGGTAGCACTGTTTCCTCACAACAAGAAGGTCGCTGGTTCGAGTTCAGTTGGCATTTCTGTGTGGAGTTTGCATGTTCTCCGTGTTCACAAGGGTTTCCTCCGGTGCTCCGGTTTCCCCCACAGTCCAAACACATGCGCTACAGGTGAATTGAATAAACTAAATTGGCCGTAGTGTATGTGTGTGAATGAGTGTGTATGGATGTTTCCCAGTCTTGGGTTGCAGCTGGAAGGACATCCACTGTGTAAAATATATGCTGGATAAGTTGGCGGTTCATTCCGCTGTGGCGACCCCTGATGAATAAAGGGACTAAGCTGAAAAGAAATGAATGAATGATAGTAAACTACACAAATTGTAAGAACAAAATAAAAAACATTTATTTTAAAAAAGTATCAAATGTCTTTTTTAATTGTAATTATATTATGACAATATTTATTCCCCAAAAACTAAATTATACAGTATTTTTAGTATTCTACTGTTAAATAATTCTACAGTGTACTGTGAATTGTTTACAGTAAGATCATTGTCTGTTGTTTAAACTGGCTTTATACTAAACGTATTGATAAGTTTTAACCACAGCATCTGGACAATCCTTTTCTGCAAAAAAGTAATAAGTAAAACAGCATTTCTGTGATATAAATATATTATCTCAGGTTGCTTTGATAAAAACACAGATATCTTATGAGTATTTGTAGATGCTTTTGCTGACATGCAAAGACAGAGCAGTATGGTAACAGGAATGTTATGTGAAGTCCCAACAACAAACAACACCCCGACCCTTTAGTTCCAAGAGAAAAATTTTGCCTTTTTGAGAAGGTTTTTGACGGTCTCTGATGCAGGAACTTTTTTTTTAGACATTTCTTTTTTCAATAATGCCTAACTGCAACAGCTAGCTACTCCATAGTGAATACTGCAGATAAAGCCAGTAAAAGGTTATCCATCCATCACCACACGCACATTGATAGAGCTGCACAGTGGGACTGAATGCTGTTGTGCGGAGGACCACAGGGCCTGAGGAAGACCCACTGCGGTTAGCTCTTACTGTACTGTATTCTCCAGGAAAGCTTTGATATACTGATATCCCACTACGGCTGGCGCTTAGACACGCGGTCCCTGGAGTAGACGACATTATACACAACCACATGTCGCAGCGTTGGGTTTTAACCAAACAATAAAGCTTGTCTTTTACCTCAAGATGTCACATGCCGAGATTTCCACTCGCCAACGACAAAGTGAAAGTCACTAGAATAGACTTGACAGTTTGTTTTCATTTTTGATCACTCACTCAAGGCTTCGACAGCCACAAATGCTTTTAACACATCCATGTTTTTTAGACAGAGGTCATAGAAAGGCAAAGTTTATATTTTGAGTTAACACATACTGTAGTTTTGAGGGCTGGCTGTTTTTTCACATGCTTCCAAACCCAAATTTCTTCATTTTTACATACGTATATTATTTCTAAAAGCACTTATGTGTTGTGAGAGGACAGTGTTAGTTTACAGTTACACATGCCAGCAAAAAAATGAGTGACTCTCCAATTTCCACAGACATCCTCCTCATTCAGAGAAGTGCGCTTGATGTCTGAAATGAAAAATAAAGTGGCATTTAAACAACCATTCATCAGCACACTTAGAATACAAACACACACATACAACCTATTTATGTTTTTCATTATTATGTCTCATTCATTTATAATATTATCAAACATATATAAATAAAAAATATATAAAACCCTATCATACAACACATAAACATTATGACTGATTTTTTTCATATTTATTTACTTAGAGTGAAGTGATCTTTTGTCCTTCTCAGTGGGTTCCAGTATACATCGCCCATCTCAGAGCCTTTCCTGTTTTATATGGATGTATTGTTGGCATTGAGACTGTCAAGTGCTACTTGTCAAAGTAGACACTTCACACTTCAGTAAAGCCCAAGCATCCTTTGCACAGTCTGAAGATGTGTTGCTATTTACGCAATTCAATTCTTACCTCTTTGCTTGTGCTTGTTTCTGCATGTATTCGCTCGTGTTTTTAGCTGTTTTTTTTACTGCATATCAGCGTCTTGCTCTGACAAATCTTTTTAAGCTCTTGGCCCAGATGTCCTGAGGCTCTGCCAAACTGTAGGAATCCTCCATATCTCTGTTTGATTAGTTGCATTGCTGCTTATCTCCATGAACAATCACCATAACATGAGGAATCACCTCAAAGGCTGCTTATGCTAAACATAGAGCATGACAATATTTAAAAGAATAATTTGCTCTAAAAAAAACTATCATTATCCATGTTGTTACAAAAATATAAACATATATTCAACAAGATACAGGAAACATTCCTTAGAGATTTTGGTCCATATTGACATGATGGCATCACACAGTTACTGCAGATTTTTCTGCTGCACAATTGATTATGCAAATCTCTCATTCCTCCGCATCCCAAAAATGCCCTATTGTATTGTGATATGTTTACTGTGGAGAACATAGGAGTTTTGTGAACTCATTAAGTATGTTTAAATGGACACCAATAATCCGATTTTAATTTGATAAAGACAATACTGTGAGTAAGAGTCTACCATGTAAACAGTGATCTTTGATTTCCTTAATACAACTAGTCATAATCGAATGGCATGCATGAAATGTCCCTGAATGTAAGTGAAAGTGCCAAACTGCAGTTAAAGTCCAAAAATTTAAAACGAAACGCCAAAATTACATGAAACTCTGGATGAAACATGGATAGCCTAATGACACAACAACGTTAATCTGTCTATGTTCTATGTGTAAAAAGGAACATTCAAAAAGCAACTCATGTAAACACCTTAATCATATTATTGTCTTATTCAGATTAAGGCAAATAGATTGATTACTGATGTCCATGTAAACATTGTCATGATCAAGAAACAATGGCACATTCGCATGCTAGTTGTAGCCGAATGGAAATGGTCAACAGCAACAATACTCATGTATGCTCAGGGGTGCCGCTCGCTGCCACGGGCCCTCTGACAACCTTTTAAAAGGACGAGGGCCCTTAATAATACATCTGGTGGCCCCCAAAATGTGTGGGCCCTTAGAACCGTCCTAACTCCCAAAAGGCAAAAGTTTAATTCATCGTTCCTAACCCTCACTTTGGGAACCACTGTAATAAAGTGACAGATGAGTGTTTATTTACTAATTGTCCTGAAACACACATTAAGCATGTGGTATAAGATATTTAAGTCTAAAATTTTATCTTGATTTGAAATTTCATGATTAAATTTGGACCATATTTGTCAAACTCCAACCAACTGAGCAACAGGTAAAGCAAACAAGCATGCAAATAAATGAAACTGTATGTTAAGAACACAAATGTGTTTTTAAAAATAGTTTAAAACAGACCTGCGATATGTTTTTGTCTGATTATAGTGAGTCTGAATGGTCATTATATGGCAAAGTGCTGAATGAAGATTTATCAGAATAGCACTTTTTTACAGAACAGAATAGTAGTCATATTTGAAGGTTAGTAAATAATGACAGTTATTTTGGGTGAATTACTTCAAGCTCGGTGATTACTCTGAAGCACCAAGTTTTTTTTCTCTTATCTTTTTATTCAAGTGCAAGAGAAGCGTTTTGTGCAGCATTTTCTCTGTGTCTGTTTACATTTACTTCAGTTTACAGCCAGGAGTTTAACAATCAACAATGTTCTGCTGCGCTTCAAACACATGCTCACAATATACTCCCACACGATTTTGGTTTTCTGCATCCGTGAGGGAGTATCCGTGACCTTGCTGAAAGCGACCCATCCCAGCACTTCCACATGTGTCAGCTCTCTTTCTTCCAAGTGCTAGAGGATTAATCCGACTGAGATTTAAAGGTCTTAAAAAATGTTAAACGGGTCATTCTAAGCTTAAATAAATTCTTGCTAAGAATACATGTATGCCCCTTTCACTCTTATGATTCTACTGCTTGCACTGGCATTAACCTAGTGAAATCTATTTTGTGACACCCCAGAAGTGTTGTCCCATTTATCCAGTAGGCTGAATGTGAGCCGCTGGTTTTTAAGGTTGCTCAGCATGGAGTGGTTGTAACTTGTTGCATAAAATGCGGTGCACAATAATCTTGGTGTTTAACTGGACAGGTGCAGTTGTATAAATCAACTGAGCGTTTGCTGCTCTGTTTCCAGAACCAGGAGGCCATGCTTGTGCGTTCCATCAGTGGCTTTAGCTGTAAGTCATGATGGCATTACACTTCTCATTATCCTGTAAAAAGAGCCCTCTAGGGCTGATTCTACATCAGATTGACTGCGATTAGGAATGATTGTGAGATTAGCGCACTGGTCACTATGGCAGTCCCTGGATCAGCCATTTGGTTGTTCGGCCTTTTAATGTGCAATCTGTTTCTTCTCAACTTCTCCATATTCTGCAGTAGTTTCAAGCACTTTGTTCTGATGATTCAATTTAGTCTTCCAGAAAGCAGAAATCACACAGGACCGCTAAGCGGCAGTCACAGGAAGTTCTTCAGAGAATAATTGTACCCTTCATGCTTCAAACTTATTGATTGTTTCATGTCTTGTGAAAATAACTGGAAGGTGGAAAGGGAGTGTTAAATTTGCCAGGGTTACTTGTCATCACGAGAAGAACTGGCTCAGATCCGAGCAGGATGTGCAGCCGTTTCAAATCAACCCAGAACGAGGTGCACTGATGAGCAATTAAGAAAACGGTTTACATCGTTGCAATCATCAGCCATTATCATAATCAACTTCAGATTGAAGAGAGCCCTCTACCAACACCATCCTGTCCCAAAAAAGATCACTCGGTTTCACCACAAGAGGAGTTTTGCTCGTGTGTCTGAACAAAAAATTTTCCTTAAAAAGGTTGTAGTTCAATCCGAGTCTAGTCCACCCTTCTCCTCTACATAACACCTCTACAAAGCCTCTGCGAGCTGCCCACATCACTGACAGCACAATGAATGAAAACACCATTTTGCTCTACTGTGCTACATTATTTACCGTCTCCTATGGGTCTTCCTGTTTAAAGTGTGATGTGGTTAAATTCTGTATGACACTGAGGCTTTGAGACACGCTCCACTCAACCTCCTGCTCTGGGGTCAAGTTCCCATTTTAGAGCATCAGTCATGCTTGCCTCATTCTGGTGGCCATATTGGAGTAACATAGGTCTCAATGGCCCATCATTTCAACGTAATGGCTGCTCCATGGGAAATTAAAGCTTAATTAAACATGCATGGCAGCGAGACACGAATGTGCTTCGATATTTGACTGCCTGTGACCTGACAGATTCATTATCTGAGAGAGTTCCTCATTTTTATGACACCCACCTTTGTGGACGCATGGGCTCTGATAAGATCTGGGTCTGCCTGCTTAATGGTCCAGGCATCATAGTGCCTGACTGCAACATGAATATACATTCACTGTTTATGTAATTTATAGTTTGCACAATGGAGAGCAGGTTTAATTGAGTTTGAGTGGTTTGATGTGGACTGGGAGATAAGTGTGTGTGTGTGTGTGTGTGAGAGAGAAAGAAAACTTCTGGGAAAGCTTTGTATACAGTGTTTGACCTACAGTAGGTTGGCAGTTATCCACATTGTTGCTGTTTTGGCTCAGAGCAACGAGAGCTTTGTAAATCCAAACACACAATCTTGCCCTCTGATACTCGTGTACTTGCCCACATACAGAAGGTCACTGTTTAATGCAAGTGAAGTGTGATATACATGTAAATATATGCAAGCATATAACTTTTCAGTTATAAATATAGAACTTTCTAATATTATCATTGCCAAGGTTGCACTTAATGTAAAAACAGTAATGTTGTGAAACAATTAAATATATTATATATTTCAATTTATTCATGTTTTGGCTAATATGAATTTGAAAATGTCTTTCAGTGTTATATGATCTATTTTATTTACAATTGCTGATTTGGTTCTCAGTCTTCCGGGTTTAATTTTTAGAATTATTGTCAGTGTTGAAAAAAACTGCTGAATATTTTTTGTGGAAAATGTGATATTTTTTTTTCAGAATAATTGGCAGAATCACTAGAAGAATTTAATATTCAAAATGCAACATTATGGGCCCTATCATACCCTTTGCACAATAAGACGCGAGAGGTGTTTGGCGTGATTTGTTGCTATTTTCAGACAGCGCAACTATAATTTTTAGGTTTTGCGCCACCTTGTTTAAATAGCAAATCCATTTGCATCACTTTGTGGACTCATGGGTGTGCTAGTCTAAAAAGAGGTGTGTTAAGGCACATTGTTGGCTATTTTGAGGAACTGAAAGTGACTGCGCCATTGACCAACCAAAAGCTGGTCTAAAGTCCTGCGTAGAGCACCTTAATTATGTGCCGATGCATGTCCAAACTCTTACACATTGCTTAATACACACAGGGTCTACAGCAATCCCCAAATATCTTCACATATGAAAAAAATAAAGGATTAAAATGTTACAAAAATCATTATTTTCTACATAAATATCATCCCTTTTTTCAGTTTATTCATGACAATTTGACATTTGTATAATGCTATTATTACCAGTATTATTTATTATATGCATATTTATGTTTGTTTTGGACACATATGCATCACCATATTGGGCGTAAGAATAGGATGTGTGTTTGGATAGCCTATAACTCAGTTTTTTGACCACACTTCATTGTTATTGTTCATTTATTCATTTGCTGGAAAATAGAATTGAATTTAGAAATAGTTTTGAAACAAATCATTGCACTTACTATTTTAAATGTATAGGCTAATGAATGTTTTCAGTGGATTGCGTACAATGCTTCCTTATCCACAAAAGTAAAGGAGTAAAGTAAAGAGTAACAGTAAAGTAAAGAGCTCATTCTTTATCCTCGTGCGTTCAGTTTTTCCACTATCAAAGTCTGACATGTAAATTGCAAATGCACCATGGCGCGACTCAACTGACTTATAAAGGAAATGAATGGGAGATGAGACTCTGATTGGTTTAATGCACGTTATGCTCAAAACACACCCATAACTCATTAATAGAATAAGCACAACCCTGTTAGACCATGCACCATGGTGCAAAGCATTTTTTTTTTGTCCTTAAAATAGCAAAAGTGGATTCGGATATGCCCTTAATGCTTTTGCGCCAGGCGCTGTAGACTTTGCGCCTAGATCATTAAAATAGAGCCCTAAATGTTTGTCACATTTGATGTGTCTATGTAATCAAATGATTAATTTCTTTTATAAAATTTAAATAATACTAAAGATGAAATAAAAATGTCTCAAACTTTTGAGCAGTACCAGATTATTAGACTCAAGACATCATCTGTAAGTTAAAAAGTCTTCAATTTCTTTTAAAGCAAGGTCACAACTTGGTTAAGTTGTATAACAAGGGTTATTGTTATTTTTATATTTAATCCATGAAAAAAAATTACTATTATTAAATGGTCAAACAGATTTCTGCTGAGAAAAAAAAAGTATTGCTCCTAAATTCCAGATCATGAGTTACTTGTCAAGGTTTTGTATTTAGGGCTAGGGATTTGTTTAATCCTTCAGCCAATGTATAACCAAAGTTCTTGCATTAGCCAACACTAACACCTTTAAGGTCTGTTTTAAATAAAGGTAATAACCCTAATAAACTCCTGGCCTATGATCAGATAATAGCACGCATAAAGACTTAAACACATTTGCAGCCTGCAGACACTGTATTGAAAAGGATTTGGTTGTTAGTGGGCAAGGGTCTTTAGTGTTGTCATTGGGATTATCTTAATACTCAATAAACTAACAACAGGAAGATTAGAATGACTGACACACTGCATATGTTTATAATGAGGGGATTTACACCTTGGCTATTGTTTGCTTGTCAGGAGAGCGATTAAACACCACAGGCCCAGAGACACTACGATGGCCTGTCTCTGCAGACGGAGCCAAGTGTATTTTGCTAACTCACAGTCTGCGTACAACAGGGGGCTCCTTCATGATGACATTTACTCTAGTCTGGGTGGAAAACAACATTTGTTAGCAAATACAAGACCCGACTATGCACTCAACACTATTATTATTACTTACAATGTGCAAATTTTCCCTCTTAGTTGTTGGCCAAAAGTACTTTGAAGGATGTAGAGTGTCATGTTTACTAATTGCTGTGTGTCAATATGCCATTAACTCGGTGTCGGTGCCAAAGAGCTGTTTAGATAAACTTAAATGGAATCATCTACTCACTAATCAAGAGTGGCTGTTTGGTGTTAAATGCTGGTTTGAAAATGAGTCGCTAACTGTGAGTAGCATTTTTCACTCTGAGGGGCACTGTTCCCACTCACAGACGTGACAGTTCCTACTGCTTTGCACTGCACACGTCTGTCATTCTATTGTTGTGCAGCAGTCGATAGTGAGTTTCAAGTGGATCACGCAGTGAAGAGAATTTTTTCGATGTGCATCAAATGGATGTGCCTTTCATCAACACTCAACAGGTGCTGTAAATTGTGTTTAATACATAGACATGTGCCCATGCAAAATTGAGCAATAAAAGCAAGGTGCCCACAAAAGCTATCTCAGTCGGCAGGCGGCAAACGGCCTTGTGCTCAAGGCTTCAGATTTTGTAAAGAGTCTCTCAGTCACGGATGAGTGTCATGGACCCACAGGCAAAAATGGCTGAGTTGCTGAACCAGACATTGACATTTCTTAGCGAAATTTCATGTGGATTAACAGCATCCAATATCTAAGACGACTGAATGGTTAAGAGTCATTCTTTTGTGACTAGTCCATTTTAAGGGTTTCCCACAGGATTTTTGTTCAGACTGTGGTGGGTGGACCTCGGTCTCTCCAGGGGGGTTATGGCATTTCAAAAAAATTAATAGATTTCAAAGTTAAATTCATCAGTCTGCTGCACTTCAAGAGTTCCAACTGATTTTCACTGTGCAAACTGATCAAAAAAAGGAGTCTGAATGGCGAAATTAGACTCAATCCTCTTTAAATTGCATCATAGATCTCAGTCTGTATTACAGTAACACTAGGCTTTTCTAAAGCAAAACAATTAGATCTAGAAAACCTATGCGTCTTCTTAAATTTATTTCCAGGACCTTTTGTTTAATTAATGTAGAAAATGTGTGTTTCCCCTCTAATCTACATCACGTCAATAATGTAAATTTAAATAAATACATTTTATTGTATGTTTTGCATGTGTTTAAGGAATAAAATAATTGAAATAATTTTGTAAGAATAAAAAAAGGTGGATTGCCATCTTCAGGTGGAGAGGTTCAAGTATCTAGGGGTTTTGTTCACGAGTGAGGGAAGGATGGAATGTGAGACTGACAGGTGTACTTGTGCAGTGGCAGCAGTAATGTGGTTGACGTATTGGTCGATTGTGGTAAAGAAGGAGCTGAGCTGAAAAGCAAAGCTCTCGATTTACCAGTCATTCTACTATCCTACTCTCACCTATGGGCATGAGCTTTGGGTCATGACTGAAAGGACAAGATCTCAAATACAAGTGGCCAAAATAAGTTTCCTTTGCAGGGTGCACCCTTATAGATAGGGTGAGGAGCTCTGTCACCTAAGAGGAGCTCGGAGCTCCTCCACATCGAGAAAAGTCAGCTGAGGTGGCTCCGGCATCTGTTTCAGCTGCCTCCTGGACACCTACCTAGGGAGGTGTTCCAGGCATGTCCCACCGAGATGATGCCTCAGGGAAGACGCTGGAGGGACTATTTCTCTCGGCTGGCCTGGGAACGTCTCGGGATTCCACCAGAGAACCTGGAGGAAGTGTCTGGGGAGAGGGAAATCTGGTTCTCTCCTAACACTGCTGCCCCTGCGACCCAGCCCCAAAAAAACAGATACAAATGAATGAATGAATAAAAAAATGAGGTCACTGTCTAAGTGATTATTATGACACTGCGGTAGGGCATGCATGTAAAATAATGGACGTTTTTTTAAATACCATGTTCTTTTTAGTTTATTTATTGTCGGCATATTTATCAGGGGATTGACATTATACTTATCTAAAGCACTATGACTCCGTTAAAGGCTCTGTGATTCCTTAATGTGTTTAATATCAAATGCACTGTGAAACAGGCAGCACGTGTTTTGGAACTATCAAAAGTATGTTAACGTTGCTTTTTTAACTGTATCCTAAGGCCAGGAATGCTCTTTTTAAAAACGATGGAATGCTTGCAAACTCCCCTCGCTCTCTCTCTGTAGAGCAGAGGCCTCTAGAGTGGGACGACTTCATTAAACGGGCACTAGAGGACTGGGTTAATCCCGTCGCCTCCGGAGACAGACTGCACCTGGTTACCCTTCAGCATTCAAGGGAATGTATGCTAACCATAGCTAACATTTCCTCCCTCTATGCACACACACACACACACACACACTCTCGGGCCTATGTACACACAGTTCGAAATAGTCAGCGGAGTCAGTTTGCAAAGAAGGATCAGATTATTTCCTGTTTCCATTTGACATGTTGTCAATTACGGCCCGGCGCCCAGCCTAACAGGACACTTTAGCGTTACCAGCAAATGACCTTACACTGTTCAAACAATTAGCCCAAAGAAAACATTGTCCTCATTGATTTATCGGCCGTGCTAACGGAGAATACTCCAAGCGGTGAGAGAAGAATGCCTCTGCATTCATGCCGCCATCATCTGGAAGTCTTTCCACATCGGGTTCACAGGAGAGCCACAGCGGTGACAGCTCTATTTAGCAAAGAACTCACCATCAACTAGCGCTTAGCAAGGGATGTGTGTTTACAATCAACAGGCCCGTGATTTTTTTATGATAGTGATTTCTATCTTGGAATCTGAGAGAGAGGGAGAACAAAAGTTCACTGGCGGTGAATGAAAGCCCTAACAATCCTCAGAGCGGGAAGACTGTATATCTTCAAGGATAATGCTTTATATCCGTAGCAGTTAGGGTTCCCTCCCAGAGCCGTGGACTTTGTTCCATCCATGTGTTTGTGTGCAGTTCCCAGCACTCAGGGCAAGAACCCCGGACCCCCACCTTCCAACCACACCATATTCACACAAAGGCTGTTTTTCTGCATCAGTAGCCATGTCTTAGAAACTTTTTTTTTTTTTTGAAAAGCACCTTACTGATCGATCAGCATCATTTTTACTCTGAAAGATAAGAAGAGAAGAGACATACAGAGTGTGAAGAAAAAAAAGAGTGCCTACTCATCTTGTGACAAAGTACTCTGAGCATCTTACATGGTGTTAATCAACAACCATAGAGCTGGCTGTCACTCACAAAAACCATGAGACAAGCCAATCAATATCAGCGCAAGGCACTGCTTTCACTGGCTGAGCTCAACTTTTACTGTATAACTCTTACAGCAACGCTCGCATTGACCAGAGAGCTCTGCTCATTGGCCTGATGCTTGCCATTATTTCACAGTTAAACTAACAGCCAATCTCACTGCCATAAAGCCAATTCGACCCCGGAGACATGCGCTCAACAATGCAGCTCAGACTGATCTCAAATATGCCACTGTTTTCATCAGCGAACATTGGCGCGGAATGAAAGATCAGAATTTGTACGCCTGCCTGTCGATAACCAAAGATGCCCAGCAGTAATAAAAGCCTGCAAATCAATGGCCGCCAACGAAAGTGTTTGTTTTCCCACATGTGCGCAGTTCTCATCTTAGCTGGATCTTGTCCTAGCTGCGGGTCTTGCCAAATTAAAAACAACAACATCATTGGCTTTGATTCTGGCGATTTGATATGTGATGATTTTCATTTTCCTTGGGGCGGTGTTTTGTGATATTGTTCTATCTGTTTTATCTGCATCAGAGCTTCTGATGTTCTGTCGCTACATTTCAAAGGTTTTTTTTTGTTGTTTGTTGTTGTTTTTGTTTTTTTATGTTGATTGGTGAGTTTTAGTGTGTTTGATTTAGGAATCGTACACCTTGGAAATAAACGGATATGAAACATCCACTCATTGATTTCTCATCTCTAGCGCTTCAAAAATGCAAATGAAACATCCATATCGCTTTGCACATTTGCTCTGGGCCTTCAGCACAATGCCCACAGACACCCTGTAGCGATTAACACTGCATTCGGCTCTCTCATCCGTCCTTGATGGAAGCAGCTCGGTGGTGTCGGCTGTGAGGTCCATGCTTGAAGGTGCGCCTCTCTGAATGTGTGGATTTGTCAGAGTTTAATGAGAGTCCTCCCTGTGCTCCACCACAGCCTCCTGCGCTGTTGACATTTGTCCACCCACCTGTGTCTGGGCTTTAATGACCCTTAGCATGTCAAGCGAGTGATTTTCACTTGAGCGGAGGCATACTGTATGCGGGACATTTTGTTGAGAATTGTGTTCTCAAAGCGGATTGAGTCTTCACGTTTTATATTTAGGTGTGAAAGGCAAGCCAGGTGTCTCCTCTGGCATACTGACAATATTCGGTGTCTCTGTGTTGGTGGATTCAGGGGTCTTTGACATTGTTCGTTCATACCCGCTGCTTTTAAATTAGTTTGCAAGATTTTGTTTTTCTAGCGCCTCTGCCATGTTTTTGGACATGACTAAGGCATGTCAGGCAAAAGGCATGTTTTCCATTATGCTGAGCTGATGGAGTGACTGAGCTCACTCTCCACATCTAAGTAATAGACCCGCCATCTAGTTCTCTCAGACGTCTGTGTTTTTCCACCATGAATACATTGTTTTGTAGTTTGTTTTGTTAATATAGAAAGCCTTTAAGGAGGAGAAAGTTCCCAAGTGAACAGAACAGCAGTCTAAATTTCCTAAACACACACTGAACGGAATGCAAAATCAGCTCACAGAAACAACCGTATTGATCACTGTATACACATACACAGAAAACTCACACTTGCAGTGGCTCATTATTTCTGGATGCTGTGTTTGTCATTGTGTGGGAAATGGGGTTTAAGTATCTGTGCACTTCAAAGAGTTGCAAATAGCTTGTGATTTTTGTCTTAGCTCATTTGTGCTTGGAGTGTTTGCGTTAATATAACACAGCACTGCCATGCTGTTCTTGATTTGCTTTAATCTACAGTACATGAATCTGTGCGTATGATTTTTATTCTTCTGCTGTATGTTTCACTTGGAGTCAAGGGTAAATAGATGTATTACTGGAAATTAAATGGGGCAGTGATTAATAATGATTGGACAAGAAGCTGTAAACAACATTTTGGGTCTCATACTCGTCTGTCAGAGCAACATGAGTACCATTTATAATATGGGAAAAATACTTTCAATTACTGTGTTTTTTATTCTGTCTGTAATCTTTTTATTGGGTTAGAGAGTGGAGAAAGGCATGTAGTTAATTAAAAATGTATTTATTTGGACACTCATAATTGATTCTTACAAGTTTCTTACATTTTTTTAAATTTGTACAAAAACAGTTCTGCACTCGGCCAAATATTTTCAAGTACTTTCAGTATTTTTTGGTGGTGAGAAGCCAATTTTAGGAGTTAAAAAAGGGTGATGTTGATAGATAATTGATAAGTGGTGTGTGACTCAGTGCTCTTGAAAAGCTTTGGCACCCAGTGGTGTGTTTTTGCATTTTTACCTTTAAAAACCAGTGAGATATTCTGAAATCTGAATGTTTCTAATTACATAATTGATAGTATACTATAAAAACTGTATACTTTGGATCTGGAGGCAGACCGTGATCGTGCTTGTGTGTGTGTGCATGCATATTTGTGTCTGTGCGGCTGTGCATGTGTGTGAGATTTAGGGCAGCGCTCCGCTTTTGAGTTATGACTCTAGATTTGTGTCATCTGTGTATATGCTGTCTGTGAGTGTACTAGACGAATGTTTCGTTCTCTGAGGCCAGCACACAGACCAAATTAGCTCTGTGTATTTTGTGGCATTCGGCTTAATAAATAGGAAGGAAAACACATTTATTGTCATCATTGTTCCAGGTTCTGGTTTACATAAATGTCATACAAAAGAGACACAGTGTTGAGCTGTTTAACCCCAGCATCTGTTTCATGTTGTCCTTTGACTGAGTATGCTTTAATATCAGTTGTCATTCAATATGTCTTTTTTACTGTCATATGGGCAAATCTCACGAAAGCTGAAAATAACATGTCTAGTGTGGATTTCAGTCCACAATTACTGTAAAAGAAAACTAAATTAAGGAAAATAAATGTGACCATTTTTTATTGATTATTATTATAATTTTTTTAATTAACTTAGATACATTTGGGATGTAACGAATCACCGCGATCTGGTTAAAAATCTAAATATGTGATGATTCGAATTGGTAGAAATGTTGAACGAACTAAAAACTTTTTTGAACAGGGTGCTGTGTTTACAGGCGCAAACTCGCTTTACTTGCACATCAGTGGCAAGCAAGAGGTGGGGCGGCAGACTAAAATGAAGTGTGCCAGACAAACACAAACTGCAAATACTGCAAAACGACATTTACTTACACTAACAGAGCAACAAATATGATGCACATAAACCGTCAACACAGTGAAAAATACTGTCACAGACGTCTACATGCAAAATATACTATTAATAAGCCAAACCACGTGGACCGGATGATTTGCAGCTCCGCTTGCTCCGATGAGTGCTATTGAGATCACACGGTGCATAAGTGTTTTCATAGCGAAAGTGTGAAGATGTTTTTCAGACTCTAAGAGAAAGTTGATCTGTTACAGAACCAGGCATTAGATTATTTTTACCCTCTACTTTTCAAATTAACTTATGCATATTTTAATAACTTGCTTATTATTATTAAATATTTAAAAATCACTTCTTAAGTGTATCACACTGTTAATATTTGTAATTAATTATACAAGTCATATTAATTCAGCACCTGTCTCTATCCTACTGTATAATTAGTAATTTTATGATCATTTTCTTTTTATGCCAGTGGCCAGTCCCCTGAATCAGAGGGCCTATTAACCACCTCTGTACACACCATAGATATTTACATTAGATGCCGCCTACTCTATTGCTGTCTATTGGAAAGAATGTGTCAATAGAGCCATTTTAGTAAGGGAAGTGCTCCCTTAAAATGAATGCGGGACCAAGGTGCAGTGGGGGACTTGCCATCCAGAGCCAGAGATATATACACATTTATACATACATCTATGATCGGGAGTTTTCCCGGTGGTCAGTATGCAAATATTTTTTTTCAATTATGAAAATTGTCATTTTACATCACTTTTCTATATCGATGGATAAGTGAGTCAATGGCACAGGCATTGCCGACAAAGAGTGTGTGTTTGTGTGCATGGAAATGTATTATCCTCCCTCCCTGTTTAATTTGATCTAATCCGTGTCTTGATACACACCTCCTCTCCTGCTTTCACTTCTCATTCTAACGGAGGGAGCGATTCGTTTGTGAATGAATCCTCGTTATGAACGACTCGTTCAATTAGCCGGCAATAATGCAAGTTTATAGCACTGCAGCGTCTTGTTGTCATATTTCATTTACATTGTTCGCTTATTTTATACAACAAAACTAGCATAAGCCTGGTATTTAGTGCGATTTTGTGCTACTTTGCCTTATGGTGAATGCAATAAATGACTTTATTATCATCAGTAACATTACTTGTTGAGCACAAAAGTTTATAACACAAAAACATAAACTAAATCTTACCTATGAAATGTTCTTCCTTTATGCTTTGTTTTCTTTGTTTGCTCGTTACTACACACGTACGCAGCGCATAATACCTGCATTTTCAGATTGGCACACTGTCTTGACTAGTGCGGTTGAATGACATTTGTCCTGGGAGCACTGTACAAATGTGACGGTGCTATTGACGCATGCTCAGGGTCCATATGCGATATCTAGTGCATATATCTATGTGTACACACTGCTCTCTGGTTTAGGAAAGGCTTTCCTCTCCACACCAGCCATCTCAGCCCCCAGTGAAAGAGGGAAATTGTAAATGTGCGAAGACCTCAGCTTATGCCGAAAAACATAAATATGCTGATATTTCTTTTTAAAAATGTAAAGTCTCAGCACAGTCACAGTTTTAGTTTGTTTATATTAATGAGTCTTCTTTAGTTTGTGTTATTATTTATTTATTTAATTTTTTAATTTGTTTTTTAAATAGAAATTCAGTTATCGCGATTAAATTATAGATCATGAGATTAGTATTGTGAATTGGATCGAATCATGAGTCAGGTTAATCGTTACATCCCTATTGACCATTCATTTAGCTAAAGGGGAATGACTTTTTGAAAAAGGCTTTTGTGCTTGAAATATATACAGCTATGGGAAAAAAAAAAATTAAGAGACCTTGAAAATTTTTGGTTCCTCTGTATTTATAACTTTGTGTTTGAATATGTTGTACTTTTAGTTTTATTCCGTAAATAACTCATTATATTTCTTCAAAATGTTAAACTTAAATGTGGTCATTTAGAGCATTTTAAACACAAAAGGTGCCACATTTTTGTATTTTATTATAATTATAATTATTTATAAACAACACAATACCAATGTTCAAGCTTCAAAACAGTTAAGAAATCAATATTTGGTGGAATAACCCTGATTTTCAATCACAACAAATGAAAAACTGTTGTTATTCTGACCAATTCTTATGTTCTGAGGGAGAAAAAAAAATTATTAAATCACATTTTCTTTTATCTATGAAAAAAGATTTATAGATATGATCTCCAGGTCAGTGCGTTATACTGTATTCATTTATGGGCTGCTAGTAATTGGCTTGTTTCAATGTTTCAAAAGCATTCATACAGTACAAGCAGTGCTGTATCTCTCTCTCTCTGTCTCTTTCCCTCTCTCTCGGTCTCTCCCCTCTTTTAATACAAAATTAGCCCCCCTCCCTATCCAGTTATAATGAGCAACCCTCTTTCTCAGAAGTCTGTTTACAGTCTATTGTGCTAAATTGCTTTTTTGTGTTTCTCTGTGTGTACGTGCCCATGTTTTTGCTCGTTGTATTTGCACAAAACAATTTTTGAATTAATAGCGAGCCTTGTGATGAGTTCAAATGTTAACCGTGCACCGTGTTCCATTGTTTGGCCAAAGCTAAATCATTTAGCAATTTTCCAGTTTGCCTATGATAGAAATCATGCAGTGTGGTCAGTAATTTATCGCTCTCTGTCTCTGTGTTTGTCTTTCCCTCTCACGCAGTATTTGTTGTCTCTCATATGCATATGCACTCCAATGTGAACAAAAGTGCTTACCGTGGAGATATTTCAGACGTTCCCTCAGTGTGTGATGCATCACCAGAGCGGGGCGCAGCTGCAGTGCACACTACACCGCTGTAGTGGCGGATTGAGACAGGCCCGATCCATCACTCTCACACCCTCTATACATCCAGATGAGATGTACGGTGACACACACGGTAGTCGCGCGAATGTTTCTTCCTGCCTCTGGCTGCAAATAGGCCTCATGTAAAGTGAGACTGAGTGAATAGGTGATGGTAGCCTGTGCGCGTTCAGGTTACCCTGTGTTTGTGTGTCCAGGGCTGGATGTATGGAGGGATTTAGTCAGGTCGCACACAGCCGCTCCATCTTACTGTCAGCTTGACCTCCCAGCTGTGTCCTATCACATCCCTGGGTGAAGTCGTGAAAGAGCGTGTTTGTGTGTGTGTGTTTGCAGGATGGTGCTTTTTTTTAGCTAAAGGGTGAGAATTAAATCTGCCTCAGTTCAATTAATGCTGGTGTTTTTACTCACTTTGTATAACTGAGATATAAAGTAGCAGATCTATATAAAAAAATCAAAGTCTTTTATTGAAGTCTGCAGATACAAATTGATATAATGCAACTAATGAAAAAAATGGATCATTTCTTTACTCCAGAATGTAAAAACACTTGAAATGAAACACAAAAATGGTTTTGGCTGTGATATCTCACTGTTTTTACTCAAGAAATGTCCTAATTATAATTTCAAAATGATAAAAACAAAACCATAATTGTCAGGAATCACAAAATTAAAGTCACACCACATGATAATGAAAAAATAGTGATACTAAGTAACAAAACATTTGAAATATTAAGTCGTAATATCAAGAAACACATTCACAATTGTGAGGCATACATTTGCAATTATGAATTTAGTTGTAATTCTGAATTATAAAGTCACAAAAGATCAAATCAGAATTGATATAAACTAATGTTTGATGTAAAAGCACACATGAAAAGTTGATTGTGGGAACAAGTTGCAAAATATACATATGTGTGTGTGCGCGCAGGTGTGTGTTTCTAATTAACAGTAGAAAATTAAATCTGCGTCAATTCACTAAATACTGGTATTTTTTCTCAAATTGTATAACTGATATATAAAGTATCAATTATGTAAAAACAAATGTAATTGCTAGTTATAAAATCAGATTAGAATCAGAATTAAAATTAAAGTGTGTGTGTGCGTGCGTGTGTGCGTGTGTGTTTGCAGAATCATGCTTTTCTAGCTAACAGTAGAATAATAATTCAGCCTCTTCAGTAAATGCTGGTATTAGTTCAGAAGACTTCAGAGAGACGCACACAAGCTCTGTTCCAAAAACCCAGTGAGCTTGCTCCTTATAGGCACGTTCTCGACCCGAGGGCTGGTTTAAAAGGAAGACATGTTCATTTTGAGGCTACATCACGTGTACTTCGCAGAGAGAGTGAATTGCAAAGAGATCGTTGGATTTTTAGGTGGTTAACAAAGAAGAAAAAAGGGGATTGGTATATATTTGACTAAATTCTGTTTAAGGCATCAAATCGCAGGTAAATAGAGTAAAAAAAAAAAACTATAATAAAATAAAATGACAAATATTTATCAGCAAACTTGCTCAGTTGACTACATTAGGAATTGCAAACACTATAAAATGCAATGTCTATGTACTGAAATATGCAAATGAATAATCATTTAATAAATGTTGTGCTAATTTGTACATTTGTGACAAAAGAAATGTGTATTTGGATTTGTTTTCTTTAAGTTACACTGTAAAGACACACAAAAAAAGCTGTGTTTTGCCTTTAAAACACATCATATATAAATAATACAAGTCATATATAATTGATCCATTATGAAAATTGTTGATTTGTAATTTCCAAATTCACAATAAGAACAAAAGCAGAAATATAAAGTAAGATTCACAATTTTTAAGTCACAATAATATAAAACTCTAATTATTCAATGCAAAGTAACCAGACATTGCAATTTCTGGAAATCAAATCATCATCATTTTGGTACAAAAATTGCCAATATAAATGTTTTGTAATTGTGAAGAAGTTGTAAAGAGGTATAAAGTAAAAAAAACCCATCAAAACTAAGATATAAAGAACATGAAAAAGAATGATCAAATATAACATTTTTAAAAATGTGTGCTGCACATTTATTTACTAGACTAGCATGGTGTGTTGTAAATTATTGTGAGTTAATTGGCAATAGAGTTGTTGGATGTTTCTGATCATTCATGCATGCAAGGTTTAGTTTTATTTTATGTAAACAGCTCACTGGGTTTTGGAGCAAAGCTGTTGTGGGACATACATAGCAGCATGTGGTAGACAGAGAAAGACAAAGAAAAATACAGAGAAGACAGCTTTAGCACTTGCGCTCTGTCCATTAGATCTGCTGTTGAAGTGCTGTAGGCTGATGTTAATATCCAGCAGATCTGTAAAGCTTTTCTGTACAGGGAGGCTTTGCTGCTGCACAAAGCAGAGCATAATGGAAAGCTAACACATAACCTGTCACATCAGTCCATGTGAATTCAGGTCGACTACCAGGTGACCAGGGGCTAAGAAATTGGTGCAGTCATTCAAATACAATTTTTTTTTCTTCTGAGCACCATGTCATGACCAAATGACAGTTGGCTTGGTATGGTATGGTTTTATTATTATATATTTTTTCAATAATCCTTTATAGCTAAAGAAAATTGAAAAAAAAAATACAGATTTTTATGACGTTTTAATTTAATACTTGACAGTTAAATTATATAAATTGTAAATGCAATATTAATTTTATGTAAAAATAATAAATGCATAAGTGCAAGAGTAAATGAAAAATAAATGCAAACGGTTTTAAATAAAACATTGCAAGGAACACAGAAAATATGCCTTTTTAAGTCATCTCAACTTATAGCAACCAAACTGACTAAAAATATTAAGTTAAACTTTGTATAACTTAAAGGTTTTGTTGAAACCTGATTAACTTATTAAAATAAGTTAAAGCAACATAAAAATATTTGTCTTGACTTTTTGTCGTAATTTTTTTACAGTGTGGCAATTTGCTCATCAGGACAAACGTTTACAAATGTAAAAAAAATAATTCAAAATTAAATTATTTTAATAGTTAACATTTTAAAGCATTGCCAACAAAACAGAATCCAGTTAACATCATTTATTATCTTATTTATTTTAATAAATTTATTTTATTTTATTTTATTTTTTGTGCTTAAATGGCAGAGTGATGAAATTTTGCATCATGAAATGTATATATTTAATGGGTTTCAGTGGGAAAAGTTTTGTTCTTAAGATTTTGTTAAGTTCTTAAGAGGAATTGTTTTTTGTATTTTGTTCTGGTGTAAAACAGATTTATAAATATAAATTTTGAGTAGGGTGAAATGGTAAAAAAAAAAAAACAAGTATCAATAAATAATTTTTTTTTTACCTACAGTTGCAATCAGAATTATTAAACCCCCGTTGATTTTTTTTTTCTTTTCTTTTTTAAATATTTTCCAAATGATGTTTAACAGAGCTTGGAAATTTTTACAGTATGTCTGATAACATTTTTGTTTTCTGGAGAAAGTCTTATTTGTTTTATTTTGGCTACAATAAAAGGTGTTTTTAATTTTTTAAAACCCATTTTAAGGTCAAAATTATTAGCCCCTTTAAGCTATTTTTTTCGATAGTCTACAGAACAAACCAACATTATACAATAACTTATCATTACACAATAACCTAGTTAAGACTTTAAATATCACTTTAAGCTGAATAATAGTGTCTTGAAAAATATCTAGTAAAATATTATTTACTATCATCATGGCGAAGATAAAATAAATCAGTTATTAGAAATGAGTTATTAAAGCTGTTATGTTTAGAAATGTGTTGAAAAAAAATCTGCTCTCCGTTAAACAGAACATTGGGGAAAAAAATAAACAGGGGGCTAATAATTCAGGGGGGTTATTAATTCTGATTGCAACAGTAAATGTTTGCATTAGCATAAAGTAATCAACAAAAAATAAAATAAAAAAGACATAATTTACATTAGGATGCACAATGGTTAAATCGGTAAAATATACACACATTTTTAAGAACTATTTATTATTTTTAAATTCATTCTTATTCATCTAAATACCAATTATCGAGACAGACACGTAAAAGAGAAGTTTCTGTTTGCATTTGACATCAATTTCACACACACAAAAAATATTTACAGCAGAAAGAGTTTAGATTTTGATATATAAAATGTTCTTTAAACTAAGAACGAAAACAAAAAAACAAACAAACAAAAAAAAAACACCACATCACCCCCTTGTTTTAGGACTCAGCCTTTATTTTTAGGAGTGAATATATCTAAACTACTTTTCAATTTAAGATAATAAAATATGAACCAGTTTACTCTGTATTATTACATATAAAGTATAAATACAGTATAATTTTTTTTTTTTACTATAAATTTGTACAAAGTAATATCAAATGTTATGTTCACTGATTGTTAATTTCCCTCCAAAACTACATTTAACATTCACTCATTTTAAATGTCAACAGCTATCATGTTCTTTAGAATTTTACCCGAATTTCAGATTTGCTTTACATTATTAGTCATAGCATTACAATGAGCAAATGTTGAGGAAAAAATGGGTGTGTTTGCAGATGTGCATCAGGGACTCTGTGTGTTTTCCTGCATTTCAGTGAGTTCAGCCTATCCCAATATTATGTGTCCTTTCTGTCTCTTTTTACCCACACTTTGTCTCCTGCTAAATCCCAAGCCTGCCAGACTCTCTCAGTTTAACTCCAAACCAAGTGTCAACAGAGAATCCTTCGGGGAAGCTTTCGAACACATACACATGCACACACCTCTCCAAACATCACAATACAGAAGAAACAGCCATTCTTTCGTTGTCAAAACCACGTAAAATCCTCTCTTTCATCCATACGCCCCGACCTATAGATGCGAGGCAGCGGGGAGCGAAGGAAACGTGGGAGACGGAGAAAAAGACTGAAAGGGAGATGGAGATAAAGGGCTCAGTTCGCTGGTTCGGGACACTGCAGGGGTGAAGCATCGAGGACCCGGGAGCTCGGCAGTTGTCGCTTGAGACGGCCCAGATGTGTCAGGCTCCTGCGTCTCCCAGATTTCCATCTCTTTGGCCTGTAGATCCCAGCCCAGCAGGAGAACTCCCAAGCAACCACGCCGCTGCTCCCTCTACATTATTCAGCTGACATCACCCCCGAGAAGACGACGGCGAGGGCAAAGCTACATGTATGAAAGCGCAAAGAGCCCGTTTTTAGCTCGTCGACGAGTGGAAAACGCAAAATGACGCACCACTGTGAAGCACTCCTGCAGATATTTTTATCCATTACGAATTTTCACACTCACAAATTCTGTCAGAATGCGCCTGTGCTTCGTGAGTGAAGTTTTCATTGTGTGTGTGTGTGTGTGTATGCGCTCCTGCTGTGCTGTGATCTGCCTGTATTGAAATAGCTCCGTATCATGACCTACATTCCTCATATGGGGGGCTGACACTCGGGGAGGGAACGACGGATGGGGTGAAGGTAAAAAAGACGACTCTCTGATGACTTGAGCCTCTTTCTGATACACTTAAAGGATGCTTGACGAACTTACAGTATTCTCTGGGATTGTAAACCGTATCTCTTCTTGTGTGTTTTTATAACTGTGGCATCTTAAGCCACATGCGCCGCTCGTTTGTGCTGTTGTTTATTTGTTTGTCAGAATTATGTAAGGCTCTTAGATGAGGTGAAGGGAAAGAGGGCATGACTCAAGGGAACAGTCTTAGCCCAGGCTTGCTGCCGCCACATCACCCTCTGCTGTCTCAGGCCGCAAACATCATAAGGGCCAGCTTAGCTTAGCACCGACTGCTTATCTCAGAGGTTTTTCCGTCTCTCTCTTTTCTCTAGATGTTGATGTATGTAGAGAGCCAGGAGCCTTTGGAGTGTTTGTTTGTAGAAGCGGGATTATTTTCCGTCAGGAATGTCAGGGAGGTGAGTGCTCGGGTTTGTTGACGTTTAAGCTTTGCTCGCGGGCTCGGGGCTCTGCAGAACTCAACACGGCGAATCGTGAGTGTGCGAGGCGCTTGTTTAGATGTTTTCAATTGTTTTCAGTTTGCACAGATCTTTGTTAGGATCATCAGCACATGTAAATGTCAGACTTCAAATTGGATTTTCATTCTGTTTTCACAGATATGGATGTTAGTTTCCTGCTTAAATTAAAGCAATGAAATCAAGTAAGTAAAATAACTTATAATAATAATAAAGATCTTATTATATATACTTTTTATTGTGACCATGTCTCACAATAACAACATTTTTATGACTTTATATGTAACAATTCTTACTTTATATCTTAATTCTGATCTTATTTGATTTTGCCATGATATCTCCGTTACAACTTTTTTCATATTTTACAGTGCATATATTCTTTCCTGATTTTTCAACCTAAAGTCTCACAATTCATTTATCGAATTGTATACCCAGTGTTGGGAATAACAGTAATTAAAATACTTTTAAATACTATTAAAATACTAAGGGATTACTTTTCATGTTTAGGTAATTTGATTACATTTACTTGCCATAAATACTGTACATTAATTCAACAGTTCTGTATAAATCTTTTAAATCAAATAAATTTAGCAGAATAATTATATTTTTAACAAAAATTTACATTTACATATGATATTGTACAGTATATGTACACACACACACACACACACACACACACACACACACACACACACACTGCATATATATATATGTATATATATACATACATACATACATACATACATACATACATACATACATACATACATACATACATACATACATACATACAATTGAAACCCCCCTAAATTATTAACCCGCTGTTTATTTTTTTCCCTAATTTTTGTTTAATGGAGAGAAGATTTTTTCAACACATTTCCAAACACAACAGTTTTAAAAACTTATTTCTAATAACTGATTTATTTTATCTTTGCTTGGATGACAGTAAATAATATTTAAAGCAGCTTAAAGTTACATTTAAAGGCTTAACTAGGTTAACCATGCAGGTTAGGGTAATTAAGCAAGTTTTTGTATGTTGGTTTTTCTGTAGACTATCGAAATAAAATATAGCTTAAAGGGGCTAATAGTTTTGACCCTAAAATGGGTTTTAAAAAATTAAAAACTGCTTTCAATCTAGTCGAAATAAAACAAATAATACTTTCTCCCGGAGGAAAAAATATTGTCAGACATACTGTGAAAAATTTCTTGCTGTGTTAAACATCATTTGGGCAATATTTAGAAAAGAAAACAAAAATTCAAAGGGGGCTAATAATTCTGACTTCAATCGTGTGTGTGTGTGTGTGTATATATATATATATATATATATATATCGTAGATTATTTTGTTAGATAAACTCCAGATTTGGCTTCAGTACTGACTAATCTAATGTTTATGCACAAATATAACTTCCTATTAAAAATATTAATTTATAAGATAGATTTGTGAGGGTTGTACTAAAATATGCTGAGCACTGTATATATATATATATATTATGATATCATATAAAATTTTATCTCTGCCTTTATTAAGCATTTTCATGTGTTCTGTATCTCACAACTCTTACTAGTGATTGTGCCTTTATAATTCACAATTTATTTTTTTTCAAGAATTGTAACTTCCTATCTAATATAGACAATTATCTACAATTCTCTTCCTCTCTAGAACTTGTTTAATTCATACATTTTACTTAGAAGCATAAAACAGCTTAGTGGAAATGTGTAAAAGGATGATTTCAGCACACTGTACAGAGACGAAGACTACATCATGGCGAACTGACAGGCAACAGGCTGATTAAAATATCCGATGAGTGCCTTCAGAGAAGTGAAGAGTGTAGCCTACAGTGTCTGGAAACTGTTGACACCATGTGATACCCAGTAACGTGAAGAGACAGGAAGCTGCCTGTGACTCCTATCGTAGGACGAGTATCCCCTTTGCTGTGGGTGCGCGAGTTTTTGTGAATTTAGAATGGATGGATTGTTTTCTCAGGTGCTGGTAAGTGTCTTGGCAGGTTTGCCGTCTATCACAGGCCGTTCCAGCGAGTTCTGCATCACATGCGTGTAACACACCGCGGTGACGTGTAGCTTTAGCAGTAAAAGCCAAATAAGCATAACAGACCCTTTCCTCATGAGCGTATTCACCTGCTTCTTGGGTAAATAAACCATGAGGTATAAACATCACGAAACTTCTTTATCCAGCTGCACGTTGAAAATGGTTTGCTCTTTATTCAATTTATGCAAAGAGTAAACAATCGGTGCAGTCATAGGGAAGAAAAAAAAAAAGATCAAGTCATTCTGCCTTTGTATGGTTTGAATTTACATATTTACATGCATTTGTCAAAACATCCAAATCACAGTGCATAAAACTTTTCTCTTCTTCCAAGGCTGCTTTCTGCTTTTTCAGGGTTTTCTACTGCAGTCTGCAGGTTTGAATAAATCGTTGATGTTTAAGTAGTTGTTTTTTTAAATTAATTTAATAGCAGTAGTTTTACTGTATTCCTTTGCTATTAAGCTGAACCATAAAATGCATTTTCCTTTATGTATCCCACACTCTCTGTCTCCTTTACTGCCTCTTGCTCACAGTGTATGCTTTTAATAAAGTTTTCTTAGGATAAATGGTATTGGGTAAAAATGTAGCCAAACCACATGTGTTTGCCCTGGGTCCTTATCCAGGACCCTTTCTCATGCTTCATTCTGTTAACAAACCCCACAGAAAGCCCTGAGGGTTCATGAGCTAACTACAACACTGCTGTAGTACAGAACCAGAGAAGGAAAAACACAGCTCTCATGCATATTCTTAATGATGTGTCCAAGCCAAATGAGAAGTTGAGCATTAGGTCAGTCGTGGGGGAAAAGGGCTTTGATAACTCCTTGTGAGACTGTCGCAAGAATGTAAGAACCATAACTGATTTCATTTCACTCCCTGCCCTTCTTACCCGGAGTTTGCTTTAAAGCAACATAATGGCTCGTAGGGGCTGATGTGGGCTGCCCTAACAGTTGGGTTGATTTCAATATTAACAAAAGAGCGCCGTATTGCACTGGGAAATCAACACTGCAGCTGCAAATTCCCAGACTTGAGTGTGCTTTTATAGGTTGGACTCCAGGCCTGAAGCAAAGGTGGGAGAGGAAGGGGGAATCAGGCAGAATCACATCACTGTGTCCTGCCGCCCGTAATAAAGTGCTCTGGCAATCCATTGACCTGAGAGGGACGCTGTCTGATGCTTGATATATGACTCGGATGATAGACAGACCCCAAATCTAAACAGATTTGTCATAATATGATGATTTCCTCAAAATAAATTGGTGATAGATCGCTGTGAAGAGGAAGCACTCTGCTACTACATGCGGTAGAGGTTGATAATGAGTGCTAAAAGAGGTATTGCAACACCTGCTGCTTTCATTGTATGTGTCAGCCTGGATTTATTACCTTCGTGGAGATCAAATGATAGCAACATATAAAATCACCAAACCATTTGTGACATACAGAGCCGGTCTCTGTCTAATTTATTCATGTCCACCATTTTGGACGTCGGCCATTTTGAACCTGTAAAACGCTGTGCTTTATATGCACATTAATGCATCATTATGAGACTTGGTATGGGGCATTTTCATTATTTTTTGAGGGCACAGTACAATTTTGGGGACAGAGGATTGCTGACTTGTGGGAATAAATTATAATAAATCAAAAAGAAAATACACTAAAACAAATTACCTAAATTTGGCTCAATTTAGGACAAATACAATGTTGGGTGTTTTTTTTTTTCTTTATCATTTAGTATGAATCCACCCAGTTACGCTTTTTAAAGAGTATAACTTTTGACTAATTTTACCTATTGAAACTGGTAAATTTGATTCCTTGGGTCATGCTGAGAACAACAATACCAATAATGGCAAAGTTGGCCAAACTTCATCATGTTGAATTTCTTTAAAAACATACTTTCTCGAACTCTCATCAGACTGTCTGCCTGTCTGGTTTTCACCAAATTCGATTCAATTTTGCCAGAAAAGGGTTATAAATATCGTGCTGTTATCATTTAACGCATCAACGAATTTGATGACATGATGCCAAAATGAATTTGAGACTATGTCTCTGCAAGACTTTAGCATATTTACACCAAATTCTGTGTGTCATTGTCCCCCCACAGTGACCACATCAATTTAGTCACAGTGCCACCTATTGATCAAAAGTAATAAGCAATTTCGTCACATTACAAGTGATTGATGTGCTATGGTTTTGAACCATTTCAGATGAAATCATCTACAAATGGCTTCAATTTCTGTTTTGGCATGCTTGGTTCTGATAATTGCTGCTTGCAGTTTTATTTATTTATTTTTTTAGATTTATTGTTTTTTAAATTGTTATCATTTCCATCATCTTCAACGATTTCTTAACCCCAACCGTGCTTGTTGCAACCTAGTGTACTGGGTAATTAATACGGTTAGGTACATGCACAGATGACGCAAAGTGTGCGCAAAAGTGTTGTAAAAATCGAACTCAATGCGAACGCTCTGTGTGGAGCTTGTTGATGCCAAAATCTGTCACGCACTGGGCGCTAAATGTAGCGGCAAATGGAAAACAAGATACACTTTTAGTATTAGGGTGCAGCAGATGTAATTAGCCTAAAATCTAAACATAAAAGTCAATGGTGCCATGATATAAAAGTCCCCGCTGTGGTATAAAAACAAACTAGTGAGAGCTCTCAGCTCTGTGTGCTTTTGACCTTACCTGTCAGTGACATTATCAGCACACAGCTTCGAGACTTGTCTTTGGTAATATCACACCAGCCAAATGCATGCTGATTAGTCCCACAACACACACGCTTACACACTCATCAGACCGTAGGGACTGAGATCCTAATCTGCTTCCTGCACACTGGGAATGCAGGCGTCATGAAATTGTATATTTTCAAAATATCTGTGACTTGATACCACTGAAAGTATCCAATATACGCACCGGCCCGCTCTACGTCTCCACTTAGTCTCTCCGCCGACTCTCTGAAGTTGGCCTGCTTCAAAAACAAATCAAACAGAAAGAAATTTTAATCTCTTTCCTTGCACACCAACTTAAGTGCCCATGAACTTTCTACACGTTCACGCTTCTCTGAAACTTTACAATTCACTTTGTTCTGCATAATCCCCCATCAATAAAAGACGACAGGTAAAAACCAGAGGAAGGCATCGGGAAGTTCAGGGGTGAGTAAAGGGCAACTTTATCTGATAATAGGCTCTAATCTGTATATTATTTTAGGCCGAGAGGCTTTTGTTATGCCCTGATTATTCTGTCCATAAGGTTCTGATCTTGTATTATGTCTGTGTAATTGAAATAACCCTCACCCTGAAATGCCACTTGATGTGTCCGTAAAAAGAAATGAGAGACTGGGTGCGTGGGAGTAAAAAAAAAAAAAAACAAGCGAGAGTGTAGGAAAGCAGAGATGTTTGTCACATTATGAAAGTGTTCTCTTGATGGTCTGTATCTCTGAGGCCACAGACCGTCACACCTTCTTGTAGGTCAGGAATATTGTCTTCCTCTTAGAGGAAGTATTTCTGCATCGTCTTTTGATGCCTTGCCAGTGCTCTTTTTGCACCAGCCAAGGTTTTGTCCCCTTTTTCCAGAAGCCACAGAGTCACCTCTCTTGTGTACCATTAGAAGAGGATTGTGGAACGTGTATTCCCCCCTCCTCCTCGTTTTTTAGGCTCCAGATTGTATTTGAGAGTGGCTGAGGGTAACTGGTGTCTGATACTGTAGACAGTAGCCTTCAGCCAAGACACGACAATCCCACCATTGTCCAGCAACTGCACGGTTGAAAGTTGCTACCTAGTACTATCAGCGAGAGCAGAGGGTGCGGAAATCAATGGCTGCTTTGTGAGAGGCCATGTTTCCTCCGCCCCTCTTCCCTATCGCCTCAGTAGAGAGAGAGAGAAAGAGCAAAGGACCAAGATCCAGCCAATTAATCACCCTTCCTGATGACGTCCACCTGAGCAAAGTCATCAGATGTACGGCTGCTCTGTGCAAGTTCAAAATACTGTGATGCAATGCTGCTTAAAGCAGGTCTGAACATCCTGGCTCTGACCCACTTAAGCTTCTTGTGTCCAAAATTATTTACAAATCATTTCATTCGTGTAAATCAAATGCTGCATCACAGCCGGAGTAAATGTTATCGTTGTCATGACAATCTGAGTGTCTTGTTTCCTGCCTGCGTGCTGAAAATCAACAAGTGATGCTCGATAACCAAACAGATTATTTCTTTTGAGTGAATTTCTGGAAACAGGGCGAGCAATTGGTCTGACGGAGATTCAAAAGACTTCCTTTTAATCAGAATAAAGGGACAGAGGTGTTGATAGTGATGTTATTACTGAGATTCAGAACGGGTGATGGTCATATGAGTGAAGTCATTCTTTTAGCCTTCCATGTTTAGTCATTTATAATTTATTCAGTATGTTTCTACAGGTCTGAAAAAAATATCAGTGCTGTTTTAAATTAATCTGAATGTTCACCAGATATTACTCAATTCAGAGTCACATGATGCTGTCCCTAAAAACCCTAACCACACACTTCTGATTGATAGTGTTTTATTATAATATACTAGGCTAGGTTTTTATATAATACACTAGTTTAGTTGTTTTAGTCTACATTTTTACTGTGTTTTCATTTTTACACATTGTAATTAAAATATATCAAAAGGATTCCCCTTGTTACCTTATTTTAACTCTCTTCACACTAAAAATAAATATATATTTTTTAAACTATCAAACAAGTCTATGTTGAAAATCCAACGATGAATTTTCAGCAGTTACTTAGAGTTAAATGATTATGTCTTTCCTTTAGCTTTTGCTAATTTGATCAGTTTGTATATAAAAAAGGAAGCCCACTCACCACAAACCTTTAAATAATAATGCATTTGTTTAGGTTTTGTTGTTAATGAAAACATATATAGTTTTCATTTACATGGATTTCATAATTTTGTATTTTAATTTTGTATTTTAAAACATTATTGTCATATTTATTTGTTTATTATAGTTTTTTTATCTAAATGGTTGCCATTTAATTTATTTTTTTGTTGTATTAATACACCGCACTAAGAGTTTCTGACATTGTAATGCTTGTGTAATCATTGGCTGTTGCTACTCAGTGATCAATTATGTAATTGTTTAAGACTCATTTGTTTGGTACTTTTCTCTTTCAGATCTGCTTTTGGCTTCTGGAAAGCCTTGAGTGTATTCTAGCTTTCACTTTAGAGTGCCTTCTAGCTTTCATAAGAGTTAAACAGTACCAGCTACAGATGTGAATCTGTAATCTAGAAATATGCTACCCAGGCTTGCGTGTCTCAGTCTGCATTTAGCAGTAATTAAAATGCTTTGCACATCCATTGCACATTTCAGATGACAAATCTACTAGTGGGTGCTCTCTACATTTTTGTGAATCTGAAATATGTTACTCAGGGTACATTTTATTGTGTGTTTCAAATACACATCCTTCACGCACATGTCCAAAAGAAGGTGGAGCTTTTCATACATATCTCCTAGCCTAGTGAAAATAGTTAAAAAACAAAGTTAAACTATGCAAACCCAAAGTTTTGGCCAACATTCTGAAAATGTAGCCCTATATACATTTCTGGAGATCACGAATTATGTAGCCAGAATTATGCATGGCTGCATTTCATCTTTAAAATGAACTCTATGGGGCGGTATATTGCCGTTCTTTTTTTGCGCTGGTCAATCGGTGCTTTTAAAACACTCGTTGGGCCGGGGGATCGGTCGGCCAGTCAGTCAGTCAACAGCGGCCTCTGGTGGATTTACACGAGAATAGCAGGTGCGAATGGCACTGATTAGAGAAATTTGAGATCTCAAATACGTACTGTACCTAGCGGCTTCCGGTGGATTCTGGAAAAAGAACCGTAAAAACCGTAGGGGATGTATTTTGCGATCTCCAGAAATGTATATAGGGCTATGTTTTCAGAATAAGCCTGGGTTGGTTTTATCATACTAAATAATACTATTAATTTACCTAGAAACTGGAGTCAAATGCATGTTTTTTTGCTACTTTACAAACATGTAGGCTGAACTCTGTATTTCCAATAAACATGTGCTTTAAAACTGGGGACTAATGACTGCTTGACTACTACTTTCAGTCAATGCAGTATTTTTATCTTTTATCTTCAGATATGGCCACTTCTAAGTCCTCATAAAAAAGTAAAGTAAGTAGCTGCTGTATATTTCAATTAAAATTTGTTTACCTCAACATAGCAATGCAAGACTCATGCTTAGATCATTTCATTTTTCCATCTTTGAAAGTGTGTTGTAGATTTTAATTAAATGTTGCATTTTCATATTTGAAGTTATATTCTTCTTCTATTCTACATACATAAATAAATAAAAAATAGAAGAAAATTCTTCAGATCACTGTCCCGAGAGGCAAGAAAAGACTGAGAGATACAGATGATGCTAAAGCCCTGCCTCACCATCCTCTACCTCAGTCTGGATCTTGTTAAGAGTCTAATTTGAAGGCAAATATTCATAACTCAAATCTTCTTTTCTGATCCCTGTGCTTTATACGGAATCTGTTCATTATTTAGTTGCCTCAAACAAGCCTTGTTTAATTGCCATGTTTTTATTGTTATTATTATTATTGCATTTTTTTTTTAATCTGTCAGTTTTTATTCTCATTAAAATCATTATTTCTAACCTTTCATCTACTGACAGCTGCAGTTTTAATTTATAAACTTTAATTGATCAAAATAGTTTTACAATCTAATGTAATATATAATTAAAATATCAATGTCATAAATTGGTTTATTTTGTTGCACATTCAATGCAAGCATTCTAATACATAGTTATGATTTAATTAGCTATGCGTGTGTATATATGTGTGTGTGTGTGAGTGTGTGTGTGTGTGTTTATGATGGCTAAAACAGCTGGATGGCTCCTCTGGCTCTCACTCTCGGAGCTCAGACGAAGCAGCTCCTGGCGTGCTGATCATCCTCCCTATTGTTTCCTGAGTGGCTTATTAAATTACTCGACCTCCCTCGTATAGTGGGAGCTGTCAATGTGCTGCCCTGCTCCTCTCTCCTGCAGGGCTCTTCCTCTCTCTCCCCATCTCTCACGCTCTCTTTCTCTGTGGCCGATAACAAGAGCTTGTATCGGGGCATTAATCCTTCAACTCTCTTGGGTGGGATTAATACTCTCTCTCTGTGTAATTATGACCTCATTGCTCTGCTCAGATAAGAGGCAGGTTATCAGGTCAGACGGCCATAGAGGGACGACATAAAGGAAAGAAGTGCGTTTCGGCAGGGTTTCGAGGGACGGGTGAAATTGGTACAGGACCGCATGCAAAAAAGGGTTGTTTTTTTATGTCATAGATGGATTTTGAAGGGAGAGAATGTGATTTTTGTTTGTAGCCTCTTCGATAAGTTGACATGACACCATTTGAGCTGACTTTCTGTGACTTTATAATGGGGGCTACAGTATGATTTGCTGTCTCACTTCACATTCCGCTTTCTCCATCTCTCTCTATTGCCGTTTCTTTCGCTTTCTCTCTCTCTCTTTCCCTCCCCTCCCCGGCTGCCTGCTGTTGCTGCTCTGTGCCATATGGAGCTTTACTGGAACTCCTTTTAAAAGATTCACCAAATGAATCTCTCTCTCTCTCTCTCTCTCTCTCTCTCTCTCTCTCTCTCTCTCTCTCTCTCTCTCTCTCTCTCTCTCTCTCTCTCTCTCTCTCTCTCTCTCTCTCTCCTCTCTCTCTCTCTCTCTCTCTCTCTCTCTCTCTCTCTCTCTCTCTCTCTCTCTCTCTCTCTCTCTCCTCTCTCTCT